>NC_040025.1:10961144-11213346 GCF_000972845.2 Larimichthys crocea
GGTGCCTCAGAGTACGATCAGGTGATCTGCAGCACTCTCATATACTCTAAAGCGTCATTAATTTTCTTTCTTAATTGGTCATTAATCATCCGATTTTAGGGGGAATTGTTGCTGCAAAACATAGTTTACTTTGAGCATAGCTTAGCATAAAGACTGGAAACAGAGGGAAACAGCTAGCCTGGCTCTACCTACAAACATCTCTAAAGCTGTTTGTTTAATCTGTACAAAAGCTGGAGCATAACATAACATGAAGTGTAGTTTTCAGGGAATTATGTACTATTCCTTTTGTGTGTGTCCTTTAATATTGATGTATCATATAACACACAGAACATGACCGAGCTTATTATGTATAATGAACACTAAGCACACATAACTTGGACTTGGACCTGGAAAAGGGAATCCATAACAAACTTTAAACAGATACATACATACACATACATAACTAATAATTGCTGTGAGGTCGAGACATCAGGTTTCTTTTTTTAATAGTTTCCAAATCTTTTTACGAATGCCACATTTTATGAAACTGCTCAATCTTTCTCTTGTCTCGTTAAGCCTCATGACTGCTTGTGGAGTCTCTGGTTGCCTGGCAACCTCATTGTGGCAGTGACAAATTGTCATTTCTTCGTGTATAAACATATAATGTGTGTAATTTAGGTGCTGGTTGCCCGATTTATTTATTTTTTTCACATTTGGAGAGAGCCAGGCTAGCTGTTATTCTCTTGTTTCCAGCCTTTGTGCTAAGCTAAGTGAATGTTGCGTTTTGGTATTTTCTCTTTGACTGTGTACAAAGTATTTAAAAAAAAGGGTGATTACTGTTACTGGCAGTTTGTCAGACAGGGAGGGACCGACACGAGATGTTTGATTTAAAAACTACGTGGAGGTTTACCTAAAAACAACCTGACCTAAAGTGATACTTGTATATCAGGTTCACATGTTTAACGTAACCTCCGACATATTCAGCCCCCAGGCTTGAACTGTATAAACTGACAAGGTGACAGAGTTCATATTCGTCTCACGCTCTCTCTCAGATTCGTTACATCTCACAGACGCAGGGCCTTCCAGCAGAGTACCTGCTGAGTGCAGGAACCAAGACCAGCCGCTTTTTCAACAGAGGCCCCGACTCCAGCTACCCCCTCTGGAGACTCAAAGTGAGTGACTCCACAGAGAACATACAAACACTAGCAGACATTATATCGTAAAGCAAACGTACCGCGTACATGCACTGAGGTCCTGCTGTGGTTATTTTTCTGCAGACGCCTGCGGAGCACGAAGCAGAGATGGGTATCAAGTCAAAGGAGGCAAGAAAATACATCTTCAACTGTCTGGATGATATGATGCAGGTGAGATCTCCTAATATTGTTACTGGAACTGGTTATTTTGGTTATCTCCCCTCCTCCAGCTGTATGCACAGCACTTTGGGTGTAACCCCGACTTGGTGTCCCCCCTGCAGGTGAATATGACAAACCTGGAGGGGACGGACATCTTGGCAGAGAAGGCAGACAGACGGGAGTTCATAGACCTGCTGAAGAAGATGCTGACACTAGACGCAGACAAACGGATAACGCCCATGAAGACTCTGAACCACCCCTTCGTCACCATGACACACCTGCTGCACTTCCCTCACAGCTCACAGTAAGACAAGACGTCCAGGACGGTGCTGATGCTCAGCTGGAGACGCTTTGTTTTTATTTAGATCTGATTATTAGTAATGGTTTCACATTGAAGTTTCAGGATCTCATCTGCGTTCCTGCTCCTGACGATTTTTACATTTCTGTTTCATAGCGTGAAGTCCTGCTTCCAAAACATGGACATATGCAAACGCAGATGCAGCGCATTCGAAAATGGAAAAAACATGTTTGCCAGCAACAACACCCCGAGTGCAGCCACCAACCTCACCGTCACCTTCAGTAGCCAACTAAACCAGCACAATCAGGTGAGAACATCCTCTCTGATCCACCGCAGGGTCCTTTTGTTCTTTATACAACTCTTGTTCTTCCAGTTTGTTGCAGGTTATCTATCAGTCTCTGAGTCAAATGATGGTTCAGGGGCCTCATTTATTAACCGTGCACACTCATTAAATAGATCTGAACAATTAATCAAAACATTATCAAAACTGCAATTTGTCCAAGTCTAATATCCAAACTGCAGGACGTGCAGTGGTAAAATGTGACATAATATTATAAACGAAGCATCGTGGCGCTGCAGAGATGCGCCAGCCTACAGATCATATTCTCCAGATGTTCCAAAGGGAACATGCTTGTTTGGTATAAACCCAAAATAAAAAAATAACTTTCAGTGAAAATGCAAAAATTACAATTTGCACTAAAATTGTGACTCGCAATTGCAATATCTTTCAAAATAATTGATCATTTGTGGCTGCATATAAAGACAAAGATCTGGGAAAGGAAAGCAAGAAAGAAAGAAAGAAAGAAAGCAAGAAAGAAAGAAAGAAAGCAAGAAAGAAAGAAAGAAAGAGGATCTGGGTACCTGGTAGAGCGTGTGCCACATGTAAAAGCTGAGTCCTTGCCACAGCAGCCCGAGTTCAATTCCAGCCTGCGACCCTTTAAAATATATTATAAAAAATATATTAAATATGTATTTTAAAAAAACACAGGTCAGTGTTAATGGGAGGTTTGATTATAAACTGTTTATTGGGTAACAGACAACTTTATTTGAATGAAACTTTTTTTTTTTTCATCAAAGGAAGATCTTGATGAATCATGCACACGACTCACTGTCTAACTGCGTTTAACAAATGTAGTGTGGAAATAATGGAAACATTGTAATTGCAACAGAATCTAACACCATTACCTATGCAGGAACACACAGAATGAGACTTGTGCATATAGTAAGTTCATCCATTGCCTCTGTGTTATGTGTACTTATGTCAGCCTTTGTTAGATGAAGCCTCTGGACTTTCTTGATGAACTTGATGTTTCTTCATGTTGTGTCTTGCAGATGGCCTCTACAGGAGGCCAGTCTCTGTCCCTCAGCAGCAACGTCCCATTGCTGAACTACCAACCTGGTCTCTACCAGCAGGCCACCATAAACATCCCCGGTCTGACCCAGCAGGGTGTTCCCCTGCAGACCAGACCCACCCAGCTCTGCACCCAGACCGAACCCTTCCAGCAAACACTCATAGTTTGTCCCCCCACCATCCAGGGTGAGAAGGGAAGATGTTAGTGTCATGCTGCTTCAGTGAAAAAGAAACTTTTCACCTGCGTTTTTGCTTTCGTGCCGTTAACTCTGGCTCCGTCTTCTCCTTACAGGTCTTCAAACATCCAATAAACCCTCCGGTTACCCAGTAAGGATGGACAACTCAGTACCTTTAGTCCCTCAGAACCAGTCGTCCCAGTCTCTTCACATTCAGCCCAGCATGTTGGCACAGGTAGGACCCCCTGCAACACCCTCCACTCTCTTCTTTAAAACAAAACTTCTTGTCCTGGCGTGTTCACTAACTGAAAACTCTCGATCCAAAGCAAAGACTTTCTTTCCTTTAGGATTCAGTAAAAAAACAAAAAATAATTAAGCAGGTATGTTTGGATGTCTTAACGCCTCCACTCCTTTCACCCTCACACTTCCTCCCAGGCCTCCCTCAACCCCCTCCTGATAAGCAGCCTGTACGCCTCAGTGGCGGGAATGCCGCGTTTAGACTCGGTCCGACTGCCAGTTGCCTGTCAGTTGGGTAAAAGCCTTGGCGGCTTACTGGATCAGAATGCCTCCATGCTGGTAAAACACCATCATTACAACCTGAACCTCCACCTTGGTTGAAATCTTTCCTTCCTTCCTTCCTTTTCTTCCTTGCACATGTACGTCAGCGGTGTGCAGCAGATGCATGTGGGACTGTTCAGTCTGGTTTGTGCTTTCACTTGCGGCTTTATGTATCAAGTAAACTTCATGCATACTATATTTTTCTTTTATGAATACCAGTTCTTGTGTGGGGAATTTCTACATCTGGCTTATTGTGTCCTCTTTTTTCCCCCTCCTCAGTGTTTGAAGAACTAGTTTTAATGCAGGTTCTCAAAGAGTTAAGAAGAATATCTGAAGCTTGGTGTGCACAGTCTTAGCATCGTTACCAAAATCTAACCAAATATCCAAAGTCATCATAGAAGTTCATAGAAATTCACAGAAGTTAAGTCATCTGGCTGGAGATTGTCACATTTAAACCTCCATGTACTAAGACTGTTGCGCCTCCCAGTGGTAGATTTAAAAACAGACACCCTGGCATTGATGCTGTGTCACATCACCATGGTCAGTGTAGCAGTGAGACCAGCATTATCTCAGACTAACACATTCCTGTCACTTTCGGGCAGGCTGTCATGTTTCTGGACCCCCTCTGTTTTTCTGTCTCACAGCACAGAGGACTGTTTGACATGCATGCTTGGCAGGTGAAATGTTTGTTTCTGTCTCTCTTTGGCTTACTACATCTTAAATCACATTTCCTCCTGAGCAGTAACAAATGCAGCTCTCTCAGCGTGGGGATCAATCTGACGCAGATGGTGCCCATGCAGCGGCATCTCGTCGAGTTTTGTTCAGCTGTGTGTGTGTGTGTGTGTGTGTGTGTGTGTGTGTGTGTGTGTGTGTGTGTGTGTGTGTGTGTGTGTGTGTGTGTGTGTGTGTGTGTGTGTGTGTGTGTGTGTGTGTGTGTGTGTGTGTGATGGTGTTGGACAAACGACAAACTGCATGTGCTCATCATGCTTTTTAATAACTGACTTCTGTCCTGTTGTGGTCGACATTTTCTCTTTTAGTTTATGAAATTGGACCAAGTGCATTTTTTTTATGTGTGTGTGTGTGTGTGTGTGTGTGTGTGTGTGTGTGTGCGTGCAGCAGGGCTGGCCAGCAGGCACACAACAGATCCTCATTCCTTCCACATGGCAGCAGATGCCAGGCATGGCCATCCACAATCCCGGCCAGGCCGTGGTGCCCGACTCACCCATGGGAGCCTCCGTCTCTGACAGTCAACCAGCTTCTGGCTGGAGGTGAGTTTAATTGGGACTGAAATGTGTTCAGTTATGTGGTTTTAAAAAAAAAAAGCAAGTTAAATTTGTTCTTTCTTTTTCACAGGGGTCGTCATGGAAGCCAGTACGATGGCGGCAGTCAGCAGGACTCTGGCGCCGGCCGTCACGCTGCCTCCCAAAGCCACAACTCAGGGGCAGCTCACTCAAGAGCCCAACAGGGCAAGAGGTCGAAGCTTCGACATGCAGAGAGCAGAGCCAGGTCAGATAAGACAAAGAGCTGAAGGAGCAGTACAAGCTGTAAATGAAATGCAACAGAAATGGATGGCAGTGATCGAGCGTCTTTGTCCCCCGCAGGCCTGTGTCTTCAGTGCATTCGGCCACCGCTGTAGTCCACAACACTGCAAGTTTTGCTGGTGACCAGTCTCAGCCCATCGTCATCTCTGACACGCCTAGCCCTGCCGTCAGCATCATCACCATCCACAGCGACTCGGAAGACGAGGATGACAGGAAGTTCCCCGCCGCCTGGTGAGCTCATTTCCTGTCTGTAGAATTTGAACGGTCACACTTTTTTTTTTTTTGGCTCATTTTTTCTTATCTTCTCGTGCAGCTCTGGAACAAGCCAGAGGACAAACGTGATCAGCTGCGTGACGGTACACGACTCCCATGACTCTGACTCCTCCACCAGCAGCCCCCTGAGCCCCAAGACCACCACCCAGCCTGCCAAGTCTCTGGCCATCGTCACACCCTCTGTGAAGAGCCAGCCAGGGGAGAGCACAACCCACAAAGCCCCAGCTGCTCCAGGTCCTTCATTCTATCCAAACATGTTTATCTAGAAGATCCATTTCACTTTATTGTAATCTACTCTTTTTAGTTCTGACAGTATTCTGTCTGGTTCCAGTAGAACAAGCTACAAGTGGCTCTGGAAAGTCCAAGAAGGGGTCAACTCAGCAGTCCAGTCGGCCAGGAGACTCCAACACTGAGCGCCATCAACGGGCTGCATCCAGCAGATCTCAGCCTCTAAACCTGAGTCAGGTGACAGCTTTTGAATGTACCCAAAGTGAACACATAAAGATACTGACTGGGTTCTGTTGGATAAGCGTGATACTCTGTTTGTAAAGCTCAAACGTTCTCTGTTGTTTCAGGTACAGCAATCCGTAATGTCATCATCCAGCGACCAATCGGGAAGCACCGGTTCCCTGAGGCGACAGATCACGTATCCTCCTCCCGTCTCCTCCCACTCATCTTACAACACCCTCTTCAGCTCGACCCCGAACCTGTACGCCTACCCGGCGTCTGCCGCCCTCGCCTCTGTGTCCCAAGCTGTGGACCAGATGCAAGGCGGCTCGTCCCGCCACGGCAGGGCGAGCGGAGCTTACTCCTCCCTGGCGCTGCTCCAGAAGAATGGCAGCCTGGCTTTAGGAGGGTCTGCTCCGGGACAGTACGGCAACCACCAACAACAGCAGCAGCAGCAGCAGCAGCAGCAGCAGCAGCAGCAGCTGGGAGGGCAGCCTTTCCACCACGCCAGTGCTACTTACCAGCGAAAACTCAACCAGTACCCCTACCTGTAAAGACTGACGGCTGATTGAGACCGAAGCATGAAGACCAAATGGAGACCGAGACTAGAGAGGAGCACAAGCTCGTCACAGGTGACTGTGATTCGACTTGTTTAACTCGACATTTATGTCCTTATTTCTCTGATTATTTCCGATCAAATGATCAGAATGTATTTATACTTTAATCATGGTCAGTTCTTTTAAATCCAGTTTCTTTGCGTTGCATACAGCATGTTAACAGCGACGAACAGTGCAGTCTGGAAGTACGCGAGCAGTGGATTTGTTGACATGACACAATAAGTACGAGGTTAAAGTGTTGACTTTCACGCGACGTCGACGTCCGCGCCCTTAAATTGAAGCGAGCAGGAACTGTAGCCCCTTTTTATACGGTCCCTAAACTTAAGGGACCAAAAACAGCTGAAAATTCTACTTACAGACTGCAATGTTTTGATTTTTTAGCGTGTTAAGACTTAAAATTTTTTGTATTAATTTGAGATTATGTGTGTTGAGGAGAAACTGAAACTTGCTGCTCTGAATTATTATTATTATAATTAGTGATATTATTGTCAGAATCATCAAATAATTGTTTCAGAGTTGCATTTATATATACACACACACGATGTCTTTTACTTTAAACTTCGGTACATCGGCACGTCGTGATAAGTTAGCTGAATACATTGTATGTTTCATTTATGAATGTAACGTGTGTGTGTTTTATCTGTATTATGAAAAAACTGAAGAAAGTAAGCTATGTACTGTACAATGATGTGTCACTGTGTTCTTCAAGCGTTCTGTTTTAGTACTGGCCATCGACTTGATTCTATTTACCCGTTTAGTGCGTTGAACGATGCAGTATGTTTCGGCGTAGAGTAGGGTGTGGTATCGGGACTGTTGTGTTTTTTTTTACGGTTTTAGAGTTAACCTTAAGGTTGCATGTGTCTGACATGGAGTAGCATTCAGGACAGGTTCGTAAACTGCAGGTGGATTATTAATGTCGCGTTTGATTTGTATGACAAACACGTTAATTAAGATATTGGGGGAAAATGTAAAAGCTCTTGTCTTGTGAAGTGATGTTTGTGAAGTAAAGCGTGCACATAAAATCTGATTGATTCATGTAAAGAGAAAAGAGAAAAAAATCAAAGCCATTTAGAGTGCAACTGTTAAATTCACAGTGATGCGTTTTTTTTTTCCAATTGTGAATAATCAAATCTGACGAAGATGATTTATAAAAAAATATGAATCGATGTTCAGTATGTAACCGCTTCTAAACAAATCATTGGTTTTGGTGAAATGATGGTTGTTCTTAAAAATCCTGCTGTGTTGTGAAGTGCTACATTACATAGAACACACAATGAACCTTAAACCGTATGTACGCAATAAAATCTGCTCAAAACAGAATTTGGGATTCATTCATTCAAAGTGATGGATCTTTTTCCCCCCGAGTAACAGGAAGCAGGAATACAGACGGGGAGGAAAGTGTCACCTGCCTCCACGATCAATCAGTAGTAAAATTCAACTGCAATAACCAAGTTTCCAGCAGTAGAGGAAAGTAGCTATGCATATTTATAGCACAGTATGTCTCTTTTAAATACTCTGGACCTGAATCAATCACCACACTACTAAATACCTGTTACACGCTTTGTTTTTAAATCTGTTTGTAAGTATATAACTTACAACATTTGGTCATTTCTCACTAGACATTTTGTTGAAAGTAATCATGACTCGCAGTCTTAATATTAGCAAAGAAAAATAAAATCCAGGAGCTATTTAATTAATAAGAAATATTTATTGTTTACCAGTATATCTGCAATACACTTTTCATAAATCTTATCTTACAATCCAAACAGGACCGAGGACAGAGAAGCCTGTAGTAGGACTCGAACACGCCACAGGTCATTGAACAAAAAAAAGAAAAACTCAACAGAAATGGAGGAATGTTAATTCCATCGCTTCATGCATTTGAAAAACAAGGTACAGGTGAAGTTGTACAGATTAACAAAGAGCATTCAAAGTTAAACAGGTAAACATGAAGAGTGAGCGTTACATCCTTTGAGAGAGCGGCCTCTTACTTAAAAAAAAAGAAGTACAGACCTGTGTGACGTTCAAAGATGCAGCTGATTCAAATCAGAATAATCTGTATTCACTTCTTAACAAGAGGATTAATCGCTTTCAGTCGAGACGCGACACACACACACACACAGGTGACACTCATTATGTTAATGTCGTTAACTTCAGCGGTGACACCTGTGCTTCTCCCTCAATCAGACAAAACATCTGCTGAGAGAAAGGCACGTTGCTCTCACACGTTAATCTTCGTTTGACAATAAAAGTCTCTGCACTTTATCGAAACAGCTTTTTAAAAGTCTATTTCTTCTTTTTACAAAATCAATACCCTGTTTGAGGACGGACATGATCTATTTATGGAAACTAGTGGAATTGTACACTGCTACTGACAAATCTGACTTCTGGGAAATGAAGTGGTATTTAGTGAGTCTTTTTATAATGATATGATATCTCTGTAAGGGTGGTTTCCTTTCAGCAGCGTTATATTTATTTTCTCAGCTTTGCTCTCTCACAGAGGCGCATCGGTACACGACAGTGAATATTTACATAGTATACAGCTAAAAACAAACGAATCCTGCAGAACAAACAGCTCGCCTAGTCGTGCAGTCTCTCTCACCGCCGCACCAGAAACAGAAAATCTAGTCAGGGTTTAAAATTCCTCATATACACACATTTCACAACATAGAAATTTTGGAGTTGTTGTTGTGGTGGTGGTGCCTCATATTCATGGAAACAAAAAAAAAGCCTGACATTTAGAAGTCAAAAAAGTTCAATGGCACACAGAAGGCAGACTTTGATGGCTGGCAGACAGTCCAGGGCTGAAGGAGGGATGTATTCATTTTAGTCAGCAATGAAAGAGCCTGTCGAGGCTTTTAAAACACAGAATTGCACACTAGGTCATCCTATCATTAGGTGCCCGCCCCCCATTTAGGCTTGTCCCTGAAGCAGATGTAGGATGAGAAGGGGGGGGAAGGATGCATGTGTCTTCAGAACTCCTCGTGAACATTTCTGGCGTAATCCATGAGCTTGCTGCCCGTGAAGTATTCGCTATACTTGAGAATCTCGTCCAGCTCCAAATTATGATTCTGGTTTTCATCTGCGACGGCGATCATCTGCCTGGCCTCGTTCAGAGCGTTGTGCTCGTTCATCGGGTCCATGTACTCCTGCAAGGGGAGACACACGAGGAGGAGAGAGTTGATGGCACGGTTGAAAATAAATGGTGGTGTCTTATGACCTGAAACAAACTTCAGACTTCTCACCTCTAGTTCCTCCATGGTTACGATGCCGTCACGGTTTGCATCAATGACTTCCTCAAACTCCTTCTTCCTCTCTCGGACCCAGTCGTCGTCGATGTCCTGAGCCTGCTGGTTCTCCACGGTGCCCACGGGCAGAGAGATGAACTCTGACAGTGTCAGCTTCTTATCGCCGTCCTGGTCTGCAAGCAAAGCACAATGAAAATATCTTTTTTTTTAACCCTGTATCTGGTACATTCAAATCTTTTTAAAGGTTTGTTCAAACACACATGGACATCATTTATGATAAACACACAAGATAATTCCTTGTTCCGGCTTCTAAAATGTGATGGAGTAGTAAAAACAGTAGCAAACTATTTAAAACAGGGTTTCCATGCCTTCTTAAACATCAAATTCAAGGACTTTCCAGGCCCATAGTCTGAGACACATAACAAGGTTAATTACCGTTACCCTTTTGTAATGAGAACTGGTGAAACGTAGCCTACTTATACTAGTGATGTGTTATGTAAGAAGGATATCAGGAGAAGTTTCACTTCTGCTCTTGCACAAATATAAAAACTCAAGCAATTGTAATGACTCATGTCTATTCATGTCAAATTTACAAACTTTCAAGGACCCACAGTGACCATGTTTAAAGACGCAACCTTGAGTGTCAGTGTCAGTCTTCTTCAGATTAAACGCTAATGAAAAGGATTTATTTGCAGCCCTGGTGCATGATGTAACTGTGACTTCCAGCTACTTTAAAAATTGCACCATCTGAGGCAAGACGCCAACATGTAGCAATAACACTGTGACTCTGAAACTCAGTCCAGAAGGAAGTTGTTTACATAAGCAAATAAGCTGTCCAATACAGGCTCAGCCAAACCTGAGCTGCAACATTTGCATGCAGTGACACCAAACCAGCTCACCGTGAACACTGAAGATGCTGATATTTAAAAGATGCAACACCGAGTGTCATCTTAAATATCCTGAGTCAACATTGGACTTCATTACAAATCCAGTACATCAATCTGATCATGTTGCTGTGTAAAGAAACTGCGTAAGCAGTGTTGTCTTACGGCAGCTTTAAGCTCGTGATTTGTTGGATGAGTAAGTAGAACGTACCTAAGTCGCGCACGATCTCCTTGACCATGTACTTGAGCATTCCCCTGCTGTGCTCGGGGTGAAGGAAGGACAGGAACTCCTGCTCGTTCAGCACCTGGTCGGCTGGAGGGGTGTCGGCCTGAAACCAGCGGTCCTTCAGGCTTTCCAAAACCTCCTGAGCTGCGACGATAAAGACAATTTGGCTCCGTTATATTGTTACCCAAACAGATGTCTGGGATATTCTTGAAAAGATTAGAACATAAAGATGTATACTTACTTTCCTCATCCAGTTTCAGATCTTCATTATTCTTTATTTTCTCAGCCATTTCCTTTTCATTGAAACCTTTGCTGGCCAGAAATTTAACTCTGTATTCATCCCACGTCACGTGCCCTATGGACAAAGCATGAATTGTTAGTTTAGGTGTTGTGACATGCCCATAGGCCACAAGCCTGACAGGACAGCAGACATAAGTGGGTGTGACTTCTCTCACCATCGCCGTCTGGGTCTACGGCACGGAAACTGTTCTTGTTCTCCACCATGGCCTCCTGGAAGTGCTCCTCCGTCTTCACCATGATCCAGCGCTGCATCTCCTTGGCGCTCACGCTCTTGTCCTTGTTGTAATCAACTCTGCGAGGGGGGAGACGTGAGTCACAATTCAGCTTGAGTTATTGAGCATTAACACGGCCACCGCTCCATTAAACTGCTAATTATAATACTGCCAGCTTCAACGACCCGTATGATGCATTATCTGTCTGGCTTGTGTCCAATGTGGTGTTTTGTGTTTAAACCTTTAACACCGACATCTCTTTACCATTTAAGGTAAAATAAGGGAGGAGCAGTGAGGATTTGTGGAGTATTTCTCCTCCCAAAAACAGACATTCATCAAGTCAGGAAGAGGGATTAGCTTCTAAATGTGCAGCTGCCTTTCCCCCTGTCATTATTCTCTGCTTTAACAATGGCACAGTACCTTGTAACTGTACACTATGCACACTGAAAAGATGTAACCAGGTCCCTAACCCTGTCTCTGAGGCTAAGCCCGGCCACCCTGACGGAGGAAGCTCATTTCAGCAGCTTGTATCCTCGTTCTCATTGTTTCAGTCACTACGCAAAGCTCTTGACCACAGGTGAAGGTTGGAACATAGATGGACTGGAAAATCAAGAGCTTGGGCTTCTGTCTCAGCTCCCTTTTCCCCCACAAAGGTCGAGTACGACTGCAGACGCCGCACCATGCTGACGCTCCATCACTCGTGAAGCAGACCCTGAGATACTTGAGCTCCTTCGCTTAGGACATCAACTCCCTCCCGAGGCGGAGGGAGCGTCCCACCGACGTCAGACTCGGAGGTGTGACTCTCGTGACACTTCTACTTTAATACAGGATAAATGGATTGATCAAGAAACTAAGTTTAATCCATAATGAAAAGAATCATTAGCTGCAGCCCTGTATGAAATAGTCCAAAATAAGCTTCAAGGTGCTTAAACATTAATGCATGAGTAATAATAATGTAATAATGTACTCTATAATCGTAGAGCGGTTCGTCCCCTAATCAGATGGTCGGTGGTTTGATCCCCGGCTCCTCCAGTCTGCATGTGGACGTCGTCTTTGAGCAAAATGCTGAACCCCAAACTGACTGGGTGAACGAAATATGTAGTGTAAAACTGGTCGGAGTACTTTTGATGCGTTCAGCACGTTTTACTGATACTACTTTTGTACTCTTATTCATTTTCAGCGTAGCCTGACCCTGCTCAGCTTCCGAGATCAGACGAGATCGGTTGTATTCAGAGCGGCGTGGCCGTCAGCCATGGTACTATTTTTACTCGGGAGAGGAATCTGAACACTTTCTCCACGTCTGTGCAGAGAAATATTTGCATAGGCAGCAAAACAGAAACAGGTCCTCTCACATATTTTGAAAGTGAGAGTTTTCTTCCACAGTTGGCTTGAACTACTTTATTAAATTACCTGTAGTAAACAATAATGTGCTTACATGCTGTTAGGACACACCCAAAGCTTATCTAAACTCTCATGATGGGAGAGTAATTAAAGTTGTAATTTACAGTTCTGCGTCTTCTTCCAGAGAACCTGACCAGCTGCTGAGTTCAAGAATGCAGCTCAGGAATGCCGCAACTCCTGACTCGAGTTTGACACAATGAACTTACTTGGTAAATATCTCGATGAGCTTCTTTCTGTTCCTCCTGGGCTCGGAGTCCTCTTCGAATTCCTCAATCTCTTTGCCCAGGAACACCTCCTGATGGAAGTCCTTGTTGAGGTGGCCGTCCATCTCCATCTTCACCCCGTTCAGGTGGTCCGGGGGGAGAATCTCATTCTCGTCTTTGGTGGGCGGTGACTTCTCTTTAGAGGCCGACATGTTGGCTGGTCGTGCGTGCACGCTGATGGTTTGGAGGAGGAAGAGGGCACAGAGAAGCAGGGGCGCAGCCAGTTTTCTCCAAACAGCCATGATGATGACGATGTTTGCCTAAAGACGGGTAGAAGAAAAGGATTAGTTCAGTGAGCTATGAACTAAGCTTAGAGCAGATAATGATTCACATCATCACTTTTAGTCTTTTCCATCTGATTCAGTTGCATTGTCCTATTTTAACCTGTTTTTAATGTTATATTCTTGTAATTTGAAACTTTTATGGTTCTTTTTGTTTGTTTCTGTTATTTGCTGTCTACTTTTTTATGGTTCTTTTTGTTTGTTTCTGTTATTTGCTGTCTACTTTTATTTGTCGTAAGGTGTCCATGGGTGACAGAAAGGCGCCTATGAAATAAAATGTATTATTATTATTTATTATTATGCTGCCCTAAACTGCGTCTACGTCCAGTGGGATTTTCCATGAATGCAACACGCCCACCGGAAAAATCCTGTTCATGTCAACATCACTACTCAAGAAAGGGGGAATATTTTTATCATCTACAAATTATAGATCGAACAAAAGCTTTTAACCCACACAAATAAAACCACACTAACAATAAATAAAAGTAAATTCAACCTCGGAGTTTATTCACTGGCTGTTTTTAATATCACAAATGAACGGACGTGAACGCACCTCAGGTGTGGAAAGTATTCTTAACGCTGCTTAACACAACATCGTTATTTACTCATGTTTATCCGTTTTTACTCATGTTTATCCGTTTTTTATTGTTATTTACTCATATTTATCCGTTTGTATTGTTATTTACTCATGTTTATCCGTTTTTTATTGTTATTTACTTATATTTATCCGTTTTTTATTGTTATTTACTCATGTTTATCCGTTTTTACTCATGTTTATCCATTTTGTATTGTTATTTACTCATGTTTATCCGTTTTGTATTGTTATTTATTCATGTTTATCCGTTTTGTATTGTTATTTATTCATGTTTATCCAGTTTTTATTGTTGTTTACTCTGGTTTATCCGGTTTGTATTGTTATTTACTCTGGTTTATCCGGTTTGTATTGTTATTTACTCTGGTTTATCCGGTTTGTATTGTTATTTACTCTGGTTTATCTGGTTTGTATTGTTATTTACTCTGGTTTATCCGGTTTGTATTGTTATTTACTCATGTTTATCCGGTTTGTATTGTTATTTACTCATGTTTATCCGTTTTGTATTGTTATTTATTCATGTTTATCCGTTTTGTATTGTTATTTACTGATATTTATCCATTTTTTATTGTTATTTACTCATGTTTATCCGTTTTTAATTGTTATTTAGTCATGTTTATCCGTTTTTTATTGTCATTTACTCATGTTTATCCGTTTGTTATTGTTATTTATTCATGTTTATCCGTTTTGTATTGTTATTTACTAATGTTTATCCGTTTTTTATTGTTATTTATTCATGTTTATCCGGTTTTTATTGTTATTTACTCACGTTTATCCTTATGTTTTTATTGTTATTTACTTTACCCGGAGCTACGTTGTCAAACTGCCACTGAACGCGTTCTTGACGTCACTAACGGTTAAAGCTCGTGCATTTTTAGCCTCGTCACGTCACCGGGATTATTTTATAGCGCAGCTAAGTGGCTAACACGAGCTAATAACAATAATAATTATAATAATAGTTATATTACAGATTATAGCTCAAGCTGGTCCAGCTGTGCTAAATAAAAGCGAAGTTTAAAAGGAGAGAGAGACCAACCTGTGCGGCTCGACGACGGAAAACGACGCTAGGCTTCGGTAACGTTAGACGGTCGGTTAGCTGGTCTTCGGTAACGGGAGACGGTTAGCTGGTCTTCCTGGTCATACTGACCTGCGGACCGAGCTGTCAGACTCCGGCTCCTTCCTGTACACGTGGCTCCTCCACAACACTCCCCACTCGAGAAAGTGGGACGGCTCAGGCTTGAAACACCGCGGAGGAAACGCGGCGATGTTCCCGGCAGCGTTAATCCAGACAGGCTGTCAGTCTCTGCGGGGCTAGCTGCTGCTAACCTCGCTACGGTGATTCTGCTGAGAGTCTGCTTCCGCCCAGTTCTTTCACAATAAAACTCGCATTGTTTTTTATAATATATTATTTATGGCCTGCTTAGATACTGTATGGCTAGATTTTTTGGATGACATAATGAAGCATTTGGACCTTTAAGGACATAACTGCTGCTGTTATAATTCTGTAGATGTGACATATACATGTCAAGTCAAGTCAGCTTTATTGTCAATGCTGCTATATGTAACAGGACATACAGAGTATTGACATTCCCTCTTATCCCAAACAGGATGAACATGAAATATAAAAAATAAGTAAAATATATATATATAAAATAAAGATATATGTATATGTGTATTAAATATAAGTATGGTAATATGGCAGTATAGACAGTATTTACAGTAGTTACAGTATACATGTACAATCAAAATGAAATATGTATTTATGTCTATTGCAACACCTGAACAGCAAGTGTTGTAATATAAAATACTTTTACAGCAGCCACTCTCACATGAAATAGTCATGGCAGGTGTTTCTAATGATACTAATTAAGGTTCGACCTTGTTTAGTATCATTGGTAACACCTGTATTTACTCCACTACTACTACTATATTTCAGGTTTGTCAGCTAAAATCAATAAAAGAGATAAATTGTTGGCTAAAAGCAATGAATAACTTGTTGAAGCAATCAATAAGTTACTAAATAGTAAAGTAGACTAAAAGTAATGGATATGTGCTTAGGGTAATGAATAAGCGGTCTAAATATTTATTTTTTATTAAGTAATGAACAAGTGATTTAAATAGTTATCTTAAAATGATGGATAAGTGGTTTAAATAGATAGCTAAAGTAATGGATAAATGGCTATACCTGTTTTTATTATTATTATTATTATTATTATTATTATTATTATTATCAGAATCAGAAATACTTTAATAATCCCAGGGGGGAATTGTTTTTGTTACAATACTTCAGGTATACAAACAAACAAAAACAACATGTTAAACAAGTAATCGTATATTAAGATCAATATATAAATATATATAAATATATAATATGTATAAAAGATCAAATATACAGTTAAATAATGTGCAACAACTGCAAAAAGTGATTGACAGTGTTTGTGTCAGATTACAACCAATTATATTATTATAATTATTATAACACTAATTAAAATTAATTTTATTTTTCAGGCAAAATTACCCATCATCCTGTTTCTTCAGTGAGCTTGACGCTGTTGGCTGCTGCTGCGTTGTCATACACACGTCCCAGTGGATTCAGGAAGTGGGGTGGCACCAGTGTGGAGCCATACTGGAAAGGTAAGTGGTGAGTCTCTTTGTACATCAGGCTGCTGCCTCTGGGTGGCACTGTGCTAAAGGCAGTAACATCAAGTAGAAGAGTTGAGCAGTCTATAAATGTAAGTTGTGAAGTTGTAGACACTCATGAGATAACATGTTATTTATCCTAATAAGAGCATGAGAGCGCTCAGACAAACGAGCTGATTGTAGGAATACCCAGACCGACAATTTGTTCACATGTTGTTTATTGAAACCGGCAATTTGCACCACTTGAAATATAAGTATTACTTCATTTTTTATTTTTTAATAGAGCATCCAGAATATCAACACAGAATAAAACAAACAGCCTCACTCTACTCAGTCGGGATTCTTTGGCAGGTTTTCAAGCAGCAGATTACACAAGATAATGCCTTAAGGTCATTAAAAAAAAGAGCATTTCTATGTCTTGCTTCAATCTAAACACAAGGCTTTGGTAGAGTAGGCTAATATTGAGCCAAAATGACAGACACTCTCAGACAGATACACAACTTTATACACATCACTCGCACACAACTTGTCTTGCCAAAGAACCTCTTCAAGCTCGAGCATTTCATCTATGAGATAAAACAGAGCTGAATAAGCCAGTGAGGTTGCCAATAGAGGCAAGGGAGAGGAGAAACAGCAAGAGGGAGAGAGAGAGAGAGGGAGAGGGAGTGGGAGAGGGGGAGAAAGAGAAGCGGGAGGGAGAAAGGGTGATGATAAAACTCCACTGTGAGTCCTCCTGTAAGCTCAGTCAGAGCAAAAGAGCAACTGAGAGCAGAGGAACAGCAACGGAGCAGACAGAAAGGGACCTACACCACGCCACAAGTCTCTGCTCTCTGACGTGAAACCTGCACGTGGTCTTGTCTTGGACTTGGTGATTTGTTGGGAAGTTTAGCGGGGAGCACCTGAGTTGTGTCAAGACGGAGACGGAGAAGAGCACGCTGCTACCTGTGTGTGTGTGAGTGGGTGTGTGTGAATGTGTGTGTGTGTGTGATAGAGGGTGAGGCTCTGGTTTATACTTCAAGGAGACGACAAAGATCAAACCTGGACCTCATCCATCTCCTGTTGGGCTGCATCCCCTGCCGGTGCGACAGAAACACTGAACTCCATCTCTTGATGAAAGCCCAACTTTTGTGGATCTTGCAGCTTTTCCAGCCACAACACAACTTTGCTGGAGACTGGATCCACTGCCCAGTGTGAGAAACAGCAGGAGAGAGAGAGAGAGAGAGTGGGGGGAAAAAAAGGGAATATTGCCATCCATCTCTAGCCCACCCTCAGCTTTGGGACGCCCCTCCTCTCTGCCTCTTCTTTTGCCCCCTGTACCCCCCTCTCCTCCTCCTCCTCCTCCTCCTCCACCTCCTCCTCTTCCTCCTCTACACCTCACCCCCCAACAGAGCAGAAAGCGTGAAAAATCTCACTAATGGGTTTATTTGCTGTCAGATCTGCGCCGATCTGTCATTCCCTTGGACCATTCTGCTTGACACATTTCATAGTTGAGTAAGCCTACTGGCTTTCTGGCTAGAGTTAACAGTGCCCCTGCAAAACGTTGCGCTGGCTGAGAGCTCATCAAGAGGGGAGCAACGGCGGCAGCAGTCAGTCTGACAGTCTCTTGGACAGGGAGTCCCTGAAGCTGCATTCCTCTGGTCTCCCTCTCCCCCCGCTGGGACTTTTTTGCATTTGCGAGCTCTGTGGTGCATCTTCAGCTTCTATCCAATCACGCACCAATCACCGGTCCTCCACGGCTCCAAGATTTCAGGTTGTTTCTGCAGAGACTGCTGGTGCTGATTGAAGAACGGTGTGAAGATGTGGTGTGGGGCTGGGCCTCTGGCCGTGGTGGCTGTGGTGGTGTTTTGGACTCAGTGTGTCCTTCTGGATGGGGTTGATGCCAAGAAGGAGAGAAAGAGGCCAAAGGAGGCCACACCACAACACACAGAGGCCTTCAATGCTACTCTCTCCAACAGCGAAGAGGTCGGTGGCAGCGTCAAGGTAGTGACTAAAACTCTATATGTATTTTTTTTTTTATTGTATATCATCTATGAGCTATTTACTTATGATGATGTTGGAAAAGAATAGAGCAACCTGCAGATATGTGAGATATGTGCAGGTTTCTTGTCAGCACAGGCAGTAATGCAGAGCAAATACATCGTGGCAGAGGTAAAAGCTAAGGCAGGACAGGTGTGCCCTTCTAGGTCAAGCCTGAGACAGTGAGACGGACCGAAATGTGTGAAACGCTAAATGGATGACTTCCGGAGGTATGCCAGGAATGTGGACATCTAAAGGCTGATCAATGCATCAATTAGCGCGCGCTGCGGGCGTCTGCCACCAATTTTTTTTCCAGAAAGCATGTGAACGAATAATGTTTAATGTCTCAGGCAGACGGAGATAAGGTGTTTATAAATGTCTCATCGCGGCAGAGGGAAGATATAAACACAATAACTGAAGAATAAAACATTTAGAGTTTGTGTTAGCTGGAGTTGTTACTATGACAACAAGTGAGAAAAAAAAATCTGTAACTGAAGACCGATGTTGTTTTCATTAGAAACGTACTCCTCGACCAAAACTGCATTACAGTGGTGCAATTCCATTTTCAGGAGCAACAGTTGGCCCTTGACTCTGTTATTTATTGGTTTATTGCTGGTGTTGCATATTTGCGAGGGTTTTCCAACAGGCTATTTGTTTTGCTTTCAGCCCACCCATTATGTTGGCATTCTCATATAACTCTCACTGCCCTATATACCAGCCTTCTAGCTCCTAACAGCAGCCAGTCACTGGAATCCTAACCGTAACTTTCAAACCAAGCAGTGAGGTCTCTTTGTATCTTTAAGAACACATTGTAGGTGGCTGTGGCCTGGCGGTGTTTATTTGACTTGGTTTGCCCTGTAAAAGCAGAGGCTATGAAGGATGACCTTGTGTCAACCCTCAAGCCTGCAGAAGATTGCACCCCACTGGGATTTCACTCCTCTGTCTTGTCCCGCAGGGAGCCGGGTGTCTTCACAAACACTAATTCCCCCCAGAGGTTCCCTTATAGGCCCACTGCCATGATGTAACTCCTGGGAAAGTTAGGTGGGCAGATATTTAAAGACCTATGGCGATGTTGTTCCCAGCCCATTGATTCTGTCATTCACAGGCCTAGACTGACTCCGCTGTGTCTGGGACATCCGATAGGGGCGGTGCGGCCCCGAAAACTGGGGCAGCATGCCGTGTAAGCCCCTCACAAAGCCCCATAGAAAGGGTCCTGAAAGAGAACACCTCGGTGAGGATTAGCCCCCTGTGCCTCCCTCTCTAACATTCTTTTCATCTCATCTCCCACAATCAGAGGGTAATGACATAATCACTCTTAAGACGCACTGTTATGCCAGATAGTGTCTTTGCCAAACATTGTCACCTCTGATGAGAACCTGAGCTTCAAGCTTGACATCTGTGGAAGTGGTTGTACTCAAGGTCGTGTTTGTTAGTGCCACCCTATCCAGGTTTCTGTTCAGGAAAAGAAAAAAGAAAAAATGGCATGCCACACACCACGAAAAGCGGTTTTCTTTTCTTGTGTAGTTTGTAAGTTTATCCTATTAGGAGATCTGTTAGGTCCCAGAGAAAACAACATGTCCGTTAGAGCTGTCTTGGCAAGAAATTTGTGTTCTCAAACAAGCCAAACATTTACACTCCACATTTACATGTTTTTCCCTTGTGCCCAGTGGAAACAGTGGAAACAGTTCTTATGATGGCATTCGTTTTCTATCTGACCAATCCCGTGTGTGGGCTGTTGGCAGCGTGTAGTCGCACACTGCATTCCTCGGGAGATTTTCCATTTGAAAGTGATCACAATAGTGAGGTGTGGAGTTGTGCTTGTGAGTGGAATTTTTGTTTTTAATGAGATGATAACTGAAGTGCATTTCAAACAACTGTGAATCATCACGTTTGTACAATTTCAGAGCGAAATGTCAAAGGTGCGTGTATGTAAGTCTTATTGCTCTCCACTCCGTGAAGATGAGAGGAATCTGTCATTGTTGAGAGCAGTGAGGGATCTGTGATGGCTGTAATTGAGGGAGTCAAGTCAAACATCACGCCTGGCGTGTTGAGTAATGGCTGGGTTTAGCCCGAGGCGAGGGTTTTTGTTTCCTCTCTCTCATCCCCAGTGATGATTAATGCAGCAGTGTGTGGGACCTTTTTGGATCAACCTACACATGAGAGACAAGCCCGAGTCCCACAGGAAACATCGCCACTGTGAGAGCACTCACCTTTCATACGCTACTGATGGTGTGAACTACCTACGGTCTGTGTTGCATGATAGCAAACTCTGCCTCCAACTTGTCAGACGACTAAAAAGGTTACTTAACCGAAAGAAGACTGCGGAGAAAAAAAAAGAAACAAATAATAAGCAGCCCTTTTGTCTGAATCTTAAATCCGCGAGTAAAATAAACCACACAGTGTCATGTTTTCACCACACAGACATGGATATTTGGATTTTGTTTCATTTATAATAGCTTTAGATTGATGCCAGATTTATAGAAAATCCCTTATTCTTGCCTGATTCTTATCATGTGCGGGTCATGTTTCTGAAACCATGATTTCAGAATTATTGCTACACTTAACAGCACATTGGTCAAGTGTGGCTTCAAGTACAACTAACTGCTGACAAGTCAATGTAAGATGATCATTTTGTTTTGTTACTGACAATGGGAGGATGATATTTCAGATTCCCTTCAAATACATATCATGTGCATAAAATCACAATGATACATGTTGACACTGTTAAATGTTTGGTGTTTCAATTTCCTGTGCTGCAAATAGTTCATATAAAAGATGACATATACCAAAGTAGTACTTTCTTTTGAATAGCCACAGCCAGGAGATGCTTAGCTTAGCTTAGCGTAAAGACTGGAAACAGAGGGAAACTGCTAGCCTGGATCGACCCGGAGGTAACAAAATCACGTGTTCTAAACATGCTGGTTTTATACTTTGGTTTTGGTGCTGGTAGATGCAAGCTAGGCTATCTGTGTGGTGCTGGACTCATATTTGCTGTACAACTATGAGCATGGTATCAATCTTCTCATCTAACTCTTGGCAAGAAAGTGAATAAATGGTTTTCCCCAAACGTCTAACTATTCCTTTCCCAATAACATTTCAAAATTGTTTTCTGGCATCAATCATATGTTGTTTTCAAACTGTACATGATGTACAACAGTTTCAGTTAATACCCTGCACCCCAGTTTGTGTCACCACCTATCATATTTCTCCAACTATTCTCAACATAACACAGGTAAATTAAAAACATCATAAAAGTAAGGAAAGAAAACTTTACCATTTGCAATGTGTACTTATGTAACATAATGCAGAGCCACAAATGAATCATATAAAAAGGAGGAGGATTTAATGACTTCTCACCTGAAATGTTCTGCCTACAGTCAAACCATAGGGCGAAAACCTGTTTACCTGAGATGGATCAGGATCACTGGTGCTTTTCAACAGCTCATTTTACCTACCACAGGGAAAATGAGCACTCACTCCGATTTCAAAGCTATAATTCGTACACAAAACAGATGTGACACAGCGCTCAAGGTTTCTTTCAGCTTTTTCATATCAAGAGGAAGCCAAGATCGTCTCTGGTGATTTCTTAAGCATAAACACAAATTTATTCACTTTCTCTCACACATAATAAATGCATACACACACATTGTTGGGACAACAGTGAAGTTAAAATCAGGCCACATTATAAAAAGCATGTTCAGCTATATCATTATATAATAACTGTGTTTCATTTACTCTTCAAAATGAAATGGTGTTGCTTCAACATTTGCTGAACTAATAGCAGCATCCTCATAGTGTGATAGAGTAATTATGTTTTGCACACGGTGCTTGCCAATTGAGTAATAACACAGTGAGAGGAGAACAGAGTCAACATTGCATGCCTAACTGTATTTAGCTCTTTGGCGATAAATCCTCAAGGCAATCTGTGTCTGTGAAGTGCAGCGGTGGGGAACACGGGTGGATGCATGACGACTAGGACGCACGCAGGTTACCAGGATCCCCTCGTCCCACACAGCCTGGGGATCCCTGCCTCCCGGGGTGGGATCGGCCCAGTGTTAGGCCCCGTCCATCCATGCATGGATGACTGCACAGGGAGCAGTACAGGGATGTAAAAACAAGGGATTATAGAAGCCTCTTCATCATCCTGTCCAACCTTAAACCTGCGTGTGCAACATTTTTTTTTTATCAGCTGCAAAAAGTTTCATGTCGTCTAGGGTGTATGGACAGGTAGAAAGACAGATAACACGTAAATGAAAACAAGATAAGTTCAACTGTACAGAAGAATTCAGGAGCTGCCTGCGATGGAGTAGAGTTTCAGTATCTGGTTGCAGCCCCAGAGACGTGTTTTAACAGTTGTGTTTGTGTTTTTGGTGGCATGCTGCCCCAGGGAAATATTTTCCCATTTTATTGCTTCAAATAAATTCAACCTAATTTTCCCCAAACTACATGACAAACACACTTAAAGCAGTGCACATAGAAGCATTATTCATGTAGACCCAAATCATTCTTTTCTGGGTAACACAATCCAGTGAGGCTTCTGTGAATGATCAGAAATGATTACAACTGATTCACTAATTGATCCAAAAACTCCAAACTCCACTGTGCTGTAGGTTAATAAAACAAAGTTCACTTTTATTGTGCGCCATGGGTACTTGGCACAATCCATGGTGGATAGTAACTAGGTATATTGACTCAAATAACTGTACTTATGGTATTTGCATTTCCATTTTATGTTACTTTGACTCTTTAACTGGGCTAATAAAGTACTTTAAAAAAGTACTACTTACTTTAATTGACAGGTTCAGGTATGCATATATTAGGTACTTTTACTATAGTTAGAAAATACAATGTATTGTTAAAGATTAAAACAATGTTCCCAGCCTCCCGGCTTGTAAAAAGGTTGTCTCTAGTTGGTACCCCTTGAAATGTTTCAGACGTCTATGAGTTGTTAGTGGTTCCTCTGAAGACATTTCCTCTCTAAATCTCTCAGAAGGCTTCATTTTAATTGCCTGTTTCAAGGCCAAAAGAGGTAAAATTATACAATATTTCACAACAAAGCACAAATTAGAGAGAACTCCAAAGAAATGATACAAATTTGTGCGGCAGAACTTTGTTATTTCTTTTCTCTGCCCTATTAATCAACTCACAAACCCTCAGATTTATCATGTGACCCTTTGGCGGGGGCTGACCCCCAAATTGGAAACCACTGGACTAGCATAACATTATATAAAGAAGTTAAAGATATAGTGAGACAAGTTTATTCACTTTGTGGTGTAGAGAATATAGATACCACTCTGACATATGCCCAGTTAATATAAAGCTATTAGCTTAGCATGAAGACTGTACACGGGAGGAAACACGGCTCCGTCCAAACCAAACAATCTCCCTGCCAGCACCTTTAAAGCTTGCTGATTAACACGTTGTATCTCGTTTGTTTAATCTGCGCAAAGAAGAAGTGAAAAAATCACAGCTTTACAGGGATTTATGTGCTGGACTATTTCTTGGCAGAGCACGGTAACTTCCTGGAGTCTCCGCTGGTTGCCTGACAAATGCTCTGAGGGTTTTGTAAACTGTTGGACAGAGCCAGGCTAGCTGTCTCCCCCCGCTTCCAGTCTTTGTGCTAAGCTAAGCTAATGGGGCTGCTGGTGTCTTTGCCAGAAAGGCACATTGCCCAAAAAGTATTCCTTTAAATCTAACTCCCTCTTGCCCACCTACAACGATGTAATACCTCTTACACAGTGATGCCTCCATGGTAACAATCTAAAAAAAAGTCATACTGTATATTTTAATACATTAGTCAGAGCAAGTATTTTTACTTTTATACTTAATAAACATCGCCATCTTGGCACTTTTATTTACAAGGGTGTGAATACTTCTTCCAAACTCTGGACACAATGTCTCCCATTCTTCTGAGCCTCGGTGATGTGTCATGATTTAGAGCCCCATCAATGAGGATAAACACTGTCTGGAAGATTTAAAGTTTCTTACCTTTAGACAGAATACCTGACACATTCTCTCGGTCTGTGCTGGAAAGGCGTGCGCTCACACCTGCTGACAGACGAGGCCACTTTGAGGCACTCACACATCAGCGATGATCAAAGCCAGAGCCCTGGTGTTCTTCATCAACTCTCAAGACTGATACCTGGATCCGCTCCCTCCCCACTTTGTTCACGAGTTGTACGTGCTGATACAGAGCTATGCCAGGGAATCCATAGTTTACTTTACGCCACAGTCAATAGAGGCGAGTGAGAGATTGAACGCCTCTGACAGGTTTCTCTGTGCCATCAAGCAATATGGTTTTCATGTCTGCATGTGTGCAGTCTTTGATGTTCAGAGTCGAGACAGAGACTCACCTGCATACAATGAATCAGATTTTCTTTTTTTTTTTTTGTCAAGTTTGTGTGAGCCGTCCCAGCTGTCACAAAGTGTACGCTATGCTCCGACAGTGCAGATGCGTAAAATAAAAACACAATCTGTTTAATGGAAAGAGTTGAGCATTCCCTAAGCTGATTATTTATACAGTGATTTCCTTGTCATTTTTTTTAAACTCAGAAATGAAGGTAATAATTAACTTGGTCGTAGCCTTTCTTCCCTGAGCACAGAAAATCCTTGAGGGCAACGTTTTAATGGCTTAATTACAATAGCGTGTGTTAAAGAGGATAACAAGTATGGCTGATTTCCTGGCAATGATATGCTGTCTTTTTTTATTATGTAGGGAATGGCTAAGATGTGTAATTAAGTCACATGTGTGGGCCAACTTGCGCTGTTTAATATCTGTAGAAAAGCAATACAATGATCTATGACACCGATATATAAACACAAGAAGAAATGTGAAGCTCTGACATTTTTTGGAATTAGCATCTCATAATTGGGTGGGTGTCTTTTTATAAATCGTGCCGAGCTGTCGAAGAGTGTCTGAGGTGATGATTCACAGTTTTTACAACCAATTCCAGTGGAAATATACTCAGAGTGCCACAGGCAGGGAATACTAGTGCCATCCCAGCACCACCTCAACCCCCCCCTGTCATCAACATGTTAATATTTGTTCAAGCTTACACAAGTGGTATGTTAAGGAATAGTTTGGAAAATTGAATGTCTGTATTGTTAAACACCTAACAGCTGGTTAGATTAGCTTAGCATAAATACTAGAAACAGCTAACCAGTCTCTGTCCAAAGGTCTTTATGTCTTTATTTCAAGCTAAGCTACCCGACTGCTGGCTGTAGCCTCATATAGAATGGACAGATATGTCACGATTAGTCGATTAATCAATTGGTTTTCCACTATTAACTATTTTAATAATCAATAAATCTCTAAGAAAAGACTACTGCGGACGTCACCTCTTTTGGGGAAACAGCGTTCAACATTTTTCCACAATTTTCCAACATTTTGTGGACCAAACAACTAATCGATTAATCGAGAAAATGTTCGACAGATGAATTGATCATGAAAAGAACCGTTAGTTGTAGTTTTCTATTTGAGCCCTTGGAAAGAAAGCGCATAAAACTTAAACTAGCTTTTAACAGCATCTAGCCACTAAATAAGTCACATATTTCCACCCGGAAGTGGTGGAGACCAAAACGTAGCAAAAACTAGGAGAATATTGGACTTGCTGTGTATTTGTCAGGTGGCCAGAAACACAAATCAGAATGACAATGTTGCTCCGGAACTGCTGGATGTGTAAATAAGCAACTGTTTAAAACCAGTTATTGCAAGTTCAAGTATTTCCCAAATTGTCAAAAGTGTTCCTATAAATCTTACCAAGCTGGTATGTTAATGACTATGAATTATTGACATGGCAAAGAGAAAAGCAGTTTATCCAACAGGCTCCCAGTCTTATGGAAACAGAATTGTGTAAAAGTATTCTTGTCTTGACCAAATCAGTCTTCCTTTTATCTGGTTCCAAGCCTCAAAATCACAACAAAAACACAGAGCGGTTCAACATGCAGCCGGCACAGCGCCTGTTAAGTTGTTTATTTTGTCTGCTGTCAGAAAGAAGAGAAAGTCACAGAGAGACAGAGAGAGAGAGACTGCTGCAGATCCCACATATAAAAAACAATTTTTATTCCAGTGTAGTGAAAAGACAAAAAAGAAGTTACTTTGTTGCGGTGGAAGTAGAGGCAAGTCTTTGACAGCGAAGAAAGGGGCATGTTGGTTTTGCAGATAAGTGATCCGTGTCTCGCTGCCAAACCTAAACAAATTCCATTTCAGGCAGCTCACCTCGATGGCTCGTCTTTATCTCCTCTTCTATCTCAACTCGGGGTGCATGCATGGCATTTTGGGGAAGGGTTAGAGTAAGATTCTGTAATTGGAATTCACATTTTAACGAAATGAAAACACGTCAGCTGTAACGTAGAAATGTTGCTTCTCTGAGCGCCTTCCTTATCTCCCCAGCAGATCCCAGTCTCCTATACAGTCATTTATCATAAATGAGTTCCCTCAGATAAGAAGATCGAGCATACACACGATTAAGAAACAGTCTTGAATCATAACTCACCCTGTGCACATGTTGTATATACATTTGTTATCTTGTTTGTTAAATTTTCCATCATTACGCTACCCAAACAAGCAGGATTAATAAAAGAAAATAGTAGTATGTCTTCGAGACGAGGCAGAAAGTGTTGGCCGTTTTGACATGTTGTTATAAACTACAGTAACTGAGGTCTGCAATCCACAGAATTTACATCACACATACACAGGGAGACTCATTTTTCAGCGCAGCGCTCATGGAAATTTTCATGCGCTGAAAATATTCGCTCGACAAGGTTTGTTTACATTCATCAGAGTCTATTGGGCAAATACGAACCGACGTGGCACCTGAGTGAATTATACGGACTGAAAAAAATAAGCACAAGGTGAAGTGTTCTGAGGAGAATGGTGCCTAAACTTAGACGGCGAATTGAAAAGGCTCTTCAAGGGTGGGCAAAAGAAACAGGTTTCCCTATGTGACCTTCCTTGGTGTCTGGCACCATTTAATTGTATCTTAGGGCAAGATTTTCCAGCGATGGTTTAAAAGGAAGAAATAATGACTCATTTTTTTTAAGCTTTCTTTGCATTATGTGCTATAATGGTGCAAAATAAATTTAAAAATAAAATATATGTTTAATCTGGTAAACAGCAGTATTTTTAAGGCTGAATGAGAGCACAGTAAAGTTTAGAGAAAAGTCTGAGTCTGTTCCTTGTTATTGAGTCTCGCTTTCCTACAGTGGACAAGCATTTTACCCATATTTATATCACTGTATTGTGCAATTTGTACATTGAAATGAGCTATTATCATATCGGTTAATGCTCATTTTGGTGTCGTTTCTGCTGAAGGTTCCTGACAACCAGAGAGTGGATCCACTGGGATCATGGATGGACTTTGTCAAAAGACCCGTTGGCAACTTCCCTGGAAAGTGTCGCAAGCGCAAACGACCCCTGGTAAAGCCAGTAGATGGACTGTGTGGCTGCCACGCTAATAAGTCAATAAGACAAACTCGAGTAATGATTTTAAGATCAAGTTTGATGCATGACGATGTTTTGTATGTCTGTCCTCCTCCACAGCCCGGCCCACCTGGTCCTCCAGGTCCTCCTGGCCCACAGGGACCTCCTGGCTCTCCTGGGGCTGAAGTTACCCAGGAAGTTCTTCTCCAGGAGTTCAAAGAGATGATTAAAGGTAGAAACATGTCGGTTTTTCCAGCAAAGATACATTTCAGCTCTCCTTTAGGTAACGAGGTGGTTCTGTCAGACATTTTGCAGAGATAAGCTACAAATATCTGCTAATTTTTTTGGTATTTCACATTATGATGAAAGAATAGTCTGAATCATTCTGCACTGTAAACCTGCATGCATTTCTATCAGAGGCTACAGAGAGGAGAGCAGCAGCATTGGACAGACAAACCAGCCCCAGCCAGCTACCTACAGCTCTCCTCACCCTGGAGGGGATGACCTCCTACCGACGAATAGAAGAGGCTTTCCACTGCAAGCTCAAGGGACCCGTGGTGGTCGACAAGAAGACTCTGGTGGAGCTCCAAAACTTTCAGACAGTATGTTTGTTTGAAACCAAGTAAATGTTTATGAACTGGTTCAGCTTCACTCTTCCACTGTGCATGGCTGAAAAAGAAAGGTTTTGGCTAATCCTCCTCTGCATGGTTACATGCTTTGTTTCTGATCCATTTGCTTCTCTGTCTTAACTATGTTTGAAAGAACGAGTGTTTGGTAATCATCGCTTAGTTTGCATGTGGGGGAATTATGAGAGGATCATCCCCTCACTGGTAACTGGCACTGGCAAAGCATGCACTGCCACTCGGAGACTCAGACTGGCTCTTTGGACAAAAATATCTACTTTTTTAATTCTACACATCACTCTCTGGGCGGCATACAAAAGGCACTCTGTCTCCGAGTTGGAATAAAGTGTGGGGAGGACAGAAATAGACACTGTTTGAAACGGCATGCTGTAGTGGAAGAACTATGCCTTGTTGGGATGGGCTAACAAGGCTGGAGGAGGGAGGATTAAGCTTCGCCTAACTATTTAACATGCTAACACAGCACTGTTGTAGAACGGGCGTGTTACTATGGCTTTGGAATGGATATTTTGCATGTTTTTGCAGAATCAGAAATTAGAGAGAAAGACAATGAAGGCGGGCACAAGAGGGCAGAGGATTAAAGTGGAGACAGAATCAGTCATACACGAAAGTGTGAAGTGAAATTTGTCCATACGTCTTCCCCAGAAATGTATTTTTATAAACTTTGTGACATAGTGACAACTCACAGGGCTAACTGGTAAACTGTAGTTGGCCATCCCCCCTTGCTATTTAACAAATTTGCGTTTTACGTCAAGTTCCCCAAAGCAACGGCAAATCAACATCAGATTTATTTCACCATATGGTCATCAAGCTTGAGCAAGACACCTGAATACCTGCCTACAGCTTTTGACCACCCAGAAAAAGGGGGTGTAAGAGAGGATCAATGTATTATTACTCTAAAGTGTAAAAAAAATATAAATTAAATGTTTTTTTGTGCTTTCAGCCACCAGCTAAAGGAGCCTTCCTCAGAGGGACAGGAATGGACCAGTCTACTGGGAGATTTACAGCTCCCATCACAGGGATCTACCAGTTCTCTGCAAACGTCCACATTGGTAAATCACACTAACTTCTTAAATGTTGTATTACAGTACATATATCAAAGCCTTAGGAGTCTTAATCAGTCTTAATCGAGAACTGTCCTGATTCTGCTTAATCCTTAATTAATGAACGTTCAAGCACCACCGCCTCTTCGTTCGCGTCAATCATTTTTCCAAACATTGTGTCCATGATTTTAAAACAGAGGCAGACAAAAGCACGCTTCTCTTTTCTAGAAGACGATCTTCGACTCTTGCTACCATCAGTTGTAGCCAGCTAACTTCAGCTTCGTGAGTCGGTTGAAAACACCGCCTTAGAATGTCAAACCTATAAAAGAAGTCTGTAAAAAAGATTAACTGGAGTTGCTGGAGTGTAAATGTTGCCAAATCCAAGAAAAGGACAGGACAGAACCACTGCATTCACACAGAGGGGAAATATTACAGAGTGGATGTTCTAGTTGTGTTAACAGAGTTTCTTTTAAAAAAAGCTGAAAACCCACAAAGTAGCGCAGTAGTAGGAGGTAAGGTTATCACCGTAGGACGCAAAGGAACAACGTTTAATCCGTTCCTTACACTTTTGCTCATGTTTCTGGTTTGGAAAGTCTAACAAAGATCCACCTCCATCTGAACTTCTCATAAAGAGTTCTACAGCCGCATGTAAACAGCTACAGGATGTGGAGAAATCCAAAGCTCGACAGACCTGCTGTGTCGGGATATGGCGGATATGCATTTGTGAGGCAGTATCTTCATTTGATTGTGAACATTTTGCCTCCTTGCAGACCACAATGAGGTGAAGAGGAGCAAGAGTCAGCTCAAGGCCAGGGATAACGTCCGGGTGCTGATCTGCATCGAATCACTGTGCCACAGATACACGTAGGTATTCGGTACCATAGAGTGCATTTAAACTTGTACTTGAGTATGCCGGTTTGAAGTCTTAACCATGGTTTTGATCATCTGTGTTAATTTTGTCTTGACTAAACATCGCAGCCACAATTTGGCCTTAAACAAAAAAACAAACTTATCCTGGTTCCTGAAACCAGGATGTGGTGTTTACATGCGTAACACATACGGTAAGTGACTCTCCAAAAACGTGATCAGACCCCGGATACAAGCGCTCGTGTAAACACACTCATTGTTAGATTTGCTGGAGAGCCTGAATCCAAATCACCCTATCTAACATTCTTTGTTACCTCAATAGATTGTATCCATGTGGTTCTGATTTGTTATGGCTCTAACACATGCTGGTCAGTTATACTACCTATAACCAGTAGAAGTTAATCAAAGTGAACCAGAGGAGTCAGAAAAAGAAAAAAAAAAACACACTTTGCATTCGTGACATTCTTGTTTTGATAAATTGTTTACTTTCCCCGTGTAACAGGGATATTTTATTAGTGTTTAACGCTACCTTAACTTTCGCCTGAATTTATGAGCTGTTAAAGGTTTTGTCTGTTACACTTTGTGTGGAACCAGTGTGGCATTTCCTGTATAAAAGCAGAGCAGGTCTTTAAAGGAAATGTCCTCTCACTTAGAGCCCTCGTCCCTGTCGCCTAACTAATCTTTATAGACTCACCTTTGACACTTCAGGCAGCCTGTTATATTCAGCAGCACAGCAGTGAAATGTCCTTGTTTGGGATATGGGAGACAGATAATGAAGTATCTAATACAGTGCTACCAGATCCAGTTGGGAACAGTTCTTTCCAATAATTCAAAATTTCTATTTACATAAAGAATGAAATAAATTGTTCCCTAAAGTCTCTCCCGGACTGTGCAGAGCTCCACAGCCTCCCTTCTTGCTTGGTACAATGTGGGGAACATATAAATAATACTATTATGATGGGTTACCTAACCCAAAAGAGTCCTTGGCTCTTGCTTTTTCGAGCCAAAGCCTCAGCCAGTCTCGCCCTCCCACACATGAAAATGCAGAGAATGTGAAATGAGGCTCATTGTGATGGCAGTTGGAGTGAAGACAAACATGATTGATTTGCCATAAAAATGTAGCATTTTCCACTTAACAGGAGCCAGTGCTCTTGCTCTGTGGTTTAAATCCTGCAGTGATGTTACAACCATCTCCACAGAAAGCACTGAGTTGTTAAAGAGATAGTTTGACATTTCAGAAGGGAGGAAAAAAAATATTAATATACCACTGCAATGCACATGGTTAACTTAGCTTAGCATAAAGACTGGAAACAGTTCAATGAAAGAAAGCAAAGCAGAAATATTTCACATATTTATGGGTCATTATGTGGCAAACTATTAAGAGCTGAAGTGAAACAGCAACGTCCGGGTTCCGATACAGAAGTATGAGAATCTCAATTAAAATCCCACTGACATTTTTAATAAGGCAAATAACCACAAACTCTGTGCTGGTTGGCAGGTTTTGTTAGTTTTAGGCTTTAACTGACTCCCCCTGTTTCCTGTCTTTGAACAAACAGATATATCTCTAATAATGAGCGCACTTCTTGAAACTCTCCCTTTTAAAACAAGGCATTTTGCATTTGGTTCACTTTAGCAGGATCTTAAAAAATGCAAATTTTGACCTGAATTACTTTTTTTAAATATGATTGCAGGTCACTGGAGATGATTGTTGGATTAGAAAGTAACAGCAAGATCTTCACTGTCAGCGTTCATGGGTTGCTGGAGCTCCAGGTGAGCAGCACACTGAGAAACACACACAAATAAATCTGTATTTGTGCAATCTTTCTGCATCACTCTTCTATGTTTTCCTCCGCAGGCCGGGCAGTACACCTCCATATTTGTGGATAACGCAGCAGGCGCTTCCATTACAATACAGAACGGCTCCGATTTTATGGGCATGCTGCTCGGTGTATAACCTCACACATGAACAGGGCATCATCCAAGCCATCCACTGCTGCCATATATGTTTGTTTTTTTCTTCTTCTTCTTCTTCTTCTTCAATGGACTGCTTATGAACACCACCACACACTACCAAACCACACGGGGGAGGGTTTGAAGGAAGGAGGTGAGGCTGACATTGACTCGACTGCTTGTCGGATGGTGAAAGGACAGTGTGAAGAACTCAAGGACTGAGTTTGTTTTTCACAGTGCGCTGCCACTTCCCCCGAGGAACTTGGATGCCCGTCGCTTCACCAATAAAATAACCTGAAAATAAAGCAGTGAATACGTCAGTATATATTTTTTCATGGATGTTGAAGACCTTTGCGGTAAACCAAATATCAATGTTTTTAAACGTTCTCTGGGTAGATGTTGGAAGAGCTAGGGATCATAAAACAGTTGTGCGTTTAATGTATACTGACATGTTTATATTTTTTTGATCTAATATGTACACACTCAAGAACTATAGTTATTTTTTACCATGGATTAAATCTCACATTTATATATGTTATATGGTACATAGACTGTGAGTACACTGGACAATGGAAATGCTCAATAGACAGAATATGGCCTCACAAGATCTTAGAAAAGTGACGTCCCACATTATGTAATTACATGTTGTGTAACTTAACTATTACTGCATTTTTGTATTTTTTTTTTAAGCCTTGCATGGCGCTCGGTCCACCACTTTGTGTTCAGACCGAAATATCGCCACAACTATTTGATGGATTGCCATGATATTTTGCACAGACGTTCATGGCCCCAAGAGATTGAATCCTACTGAATTTAGTGATCCACTAACTTTTCCTCTTGCCTCACCATGAGGTTGACAGTTTTTTTTAAGTGAAATATATCACAACAGCTATCGCCCGTAAAATTTGGTTCCCACAAGAAGAACTATAACCAACGTTGGCATGTTAACACGCAAGATGGTATTATACCTGCTAAACATCAGCATGTTGGCATTTAGCTCAAGGAATCATTCTGCTTAAGTAGCATAGTTTCATAGATTCCTATGGCGTATTCACATTACGACAGAAAAACAAGGGCTCTCATCGCTGTTCCACATTGTTCAGCACGGTGTTTACCACTCCGTGTAACTCCCATTGTTGCCGCGCTACATGGCACCACCTTAGCTTGATATGATGGAGGACAATTTGCTCTTGCGCAGTTCTGGAAAAATTCAAAGACTTTGTTTTCTCAGCCTTTCAGTTCAAGCGGTGGTCAGCAGTGATTGGCGGAGCTTGGGTCAAAGCTCAACAAATTTGAACTTTTGGAGCACCCCGGCTCCGTTCAGTGCACCACAGACCTCCGTTATTGTGTATTCGGAGTGTTGCAATGGCTGCGTGTGGATGAGACGAGTGCATTAACTGTTTTTCCCGCAGTAACGTGAATACGCCTTTACTCTACTTTAAAAATCGGTGTACACCTTTTGACTGTAAGAGAGCGGTAAAGGATATTTGGGTCTTTTTTTTGTGTGTGTGTGTCATCATGTATCATCTGTTTTTGTTTTTACTGTATTTTATTCTTTTTCTCGACATATAGATGTTTGTAATTTATCATAACTGATTCACCAGTAACTTTGGAAAGCATTGAAATATGATATGGTATTTATGTTTGAGGAATTGTATGAATCACGTGTTGATTTACACTCTCATGGACTGTTGAAACCACAGATTATTGCAAGAATAAAATTATATCTTTTTGTTATTTTTTATTACCCATACTATGCTGTAATTTGAAATTAAACTTTTTAAAAATGTAAGCGATGCTCGTTCGTTCATAAACAAGTTATCATCACCAGCTCAGGGGAGGGAAATAATAAATTCCTGTCAGACTTTCCTTCTTCTTTCTTTTTTCCCCCCCTTTCTGTTATCTCTATATTTATTTATGAAAACATCATCTGGAGTTAATCAAAACTTAACTTTTCTCTGAGGCATCATTTGAATTGTAAAATACCCAAAATACCTCAAATACCTTTGCAAAACACTGGCAGACTGCCAAGTAAACTCATGGCTGCAGTTACCTACCTGTAAAATATTACTAAAACATCTTGTTATTTGAAATGAGACACTCGTCTGCGTGTCATTCAGGATCACGTGTCCGAAATCTAATGGCTCTTACCTTTCATCCACGCTGGTTTTCATGCATTTTATATTCCTCAAGTTTCCACTTTAATTAAAAGCCGAATAGCTGTTGTCCATCACAACAGTAAACGGGACTTTATTGCTTCTCCTCTGAGATTATTAGAAAATCTTAATAATATCACTATATTGTTTCTTGGGTGGTCCCACGAGGCACTAATAAGACGGTCTCGGACTTTATTGCACAAATGCTTGTCCGGCCAGTAAAATGAGCTCGTTAGCATCATTGCATGAATGCTTTATAATAGAGGCTTCTCATGGAAGCATTGCTGAGATGCCAAGTGTCACATACTGTACCCAAGGAACCAACCACAAGAACGTTGCACCCATGTGCTATTTCAGCCACCTACTGTAGCACACATTTTCAGACAGGAGTGGGCCGCTTGCTGCAAAAGCATGCCCAAAATTTGGAAAACAAACATTACATAATTACTATTTTTTATTTATTTATTTATTTCTACTGCCCAACATTTTTAGGTACCAGTTAATATGTGTTCTTATTTCCCCACAGTTTAATTTTCACATAAACTACCAGTCAGGAGAAGTGCTTTGAAAATGACAAATGAAAATAAAGATGTTGAAAATAGCTCAGCCAGTATTTATACTTTATATTAGGTGAGTTCACTTTCCTTTTTTTTTCTTCATATGCTGAAGTCTTTCAACATGTTTAACAGTGCAGAGTTGACAGACGATATACGTTTACATAATATTTGCCCTTTTCATTGCTCAAGGAGCAAGAGAATAACACACACTTGTGAGTTTTGATTGTCTTATGTTTTTTTTTTTTCTTCAAAATGTGTTTAATGACAGCTATGTGAGCATGCCGTAACGCATTCGCTGCCCTGCAGTGGAACATGGAGCCTGCCAAAGTGGTTGCGAAACCACCCTGCGCCACGACTCTGACAGGAATTTCCCATCGCCCCATTATCAGCATCAGACAAGCTGAGTGATTGCAATTACATCTGCCCAAATGCTAAGAGCAACTGCTTTTTCTCTTTTCCTTCAGAGAAGTGAGGTATTATGAATGGCCCCATTGTGAATCTGTGAGTTTCTGTCTGCCCTGTAAACCAACATAGTTGGGCTGTGTAGCTTTAATGAGGCCTTAATTATGAGATTCCTCTACCTTGGTGACTGACTCATTGGGTGACGGCTTTAAGCAAATCCCCTGGGTACAGGCGTCCCTAAAACAAGGGGAGACTACGACTGAATGTGACCATATAATGCCACATATTTCTAATATCTTATGTCTTCAAACTCATATAAAGCCCAGAAGTCTAATCAAATCACGTCTAGCACACAATCGTGCACGGTTATGAAAGGTGACCATAGTTGGAGACCAAATATGAAGAGGACGTGACATTTTGGCGAGTAGCCAGCCACCGGCCCGGACCCCATGCATTCTGTCTTTCTTCTCTGTTTGTCAGCACTTCCAAACATGGCTACCTGCAGAGAGGGACAGACAGTCAGACTCTCTCTTAGGGATCCCAGGCTCCTGTATATTATGTTTTTAGCATGCCACGGATTTTTTCACAGCAGCCTAAGTTACTCCAAACAGAGCCGAGCAGTCCAAGTCCTGCTGATACAGAGGCTGCCCTAAACAAACCTGTTGCTGTGATACCGTCCCCTCTTGTTATCCAAGTGGAGAAGAAGATGAAAGATAAAGTGCTGTTGAGTGGAGCTCATTACCTGCTGGTTTTTATATTATATGTAATAGTTGTCCTGGTACCCTCTTTCTAATAAGGAACCTTTGGTAGAGGGTTTATATACCGCGATTAATAACCACATTAATGTTAAATAAATCATTTATTAAACCATTATTATTTAGCTAGCTATTTAAATCAGTTATAATCAATATCTTTATACTGGATAATGGATTGCATGACGACTTGTTTGTGCAAAGTACAGTGACAAACAGCTCTGCCGATCTTTATAATGTTTTTAGGTAACTGTTTTGGTTTTCTGGCTTTCCGACTTTACTGTTTTGGTTCATACCCATCTCATATTGTCGTCTGCAGCCATAGCAGGCAAAGAAAACAACACAAGAAGGCTGCCAGGCACAGTAACTGGTGAACATTGTGGAGAGTAGAGCTCTTATTTCCCTCAGGAGCTGGTGGAGACCAAAACAGAGTTAAAAAGAGAGTGAATGTTGGAATTACAATCATCAAGAGACATGATTTGAATAAATGATGATGTTGCTCTGTATCAGCTGGATATGTAAATAGCCAACTATGTGCCATTATGTTGTATACAGTATCAATGTAAAAGGTGATAATATGTCAATGTGGATGTTTAGCTCGTTTCCTCTGCCTCTGAGTGGTCAACATTTACAACAACAGCTTGACGGACAAACATTTATCAAGCATTTAATATTTAAAACTGACAGACATGATATATATTTTTTAAAGTGATAAACATGTGACCCTTTGTTAACGACCTCTTACATTTTTCGAATGAAGATATGGGAAGGAGGGTTTTCCACAAACCGCACGTTTAACTCTTTGTTTCACCCTATTGAAGACTCTCCTTGCAGAAACTTCCTCAAACTTCCATGTTTCTACAATCTTTAAATGAAAAAAACAGATGTCACTGTTACTGTATTTTCTAAACATTGTTTGGAACTGAGTGTCTGCCTGCTAATAAGCGTGGTTCACGCTGTGTTTCATCACTCAGCTGTCGCCTCGTTGATTCGTCACTGGGCTTTAAATTGAAAGAGACACATTTTAATTGACATTTATTTGTTCTTGGGTTTTGTTTTCCCACGACACGATTTCCTTGTTTGGTTCAGCGACTTAACCATTGCCTAGAAGATTGAGACACACAAACACACAGAGTGTCTGCAAGTCTGGAGTGCGTGCAGGACATGATCTTGATGTACCTGTGCAAATTGAGTGCCATGACCACTTTTCTGTGGCCCATACAAACCAAATGTGTCATATCTTCCTCTGAGTAATGGTGTATTAATGGTGTCTGGGGCGAGGATGGTTTCAAAATCAGACAGCAGCTATGTAAGTATTTTCAGCAATTTAGTTCTCAAATTGCGGCTGTCAAGAACATTTGAGGCTTCCCTCAGTCATGCATGGGCCCGAAAAATAATGTGTCTCATGCATCTGTCATGCACCTTTACGGGTATAGTCTGCAACCTCTGGTGCAATTACACAGAAAGTTATATGGGGACACATTAGAAACACTGGTCCAGCTTGACATTCATGTGCCAATACACACAGCAAACCCACACACACACACACACACCTTACAGCCTGGACAGGCAGCAGGAAAGAGTCTGGTGTAGTTGGAGTGGAGACGGTGGGTTTTAATGACACAGTATCTCTCAGAACGCTGTTACCATAATTATGCTCTGTCTGACGTGGATCTGTCATTGGCATTGATTGTTTGTCCTGATGCCCACCTCCTTGGGGAGAAAAGTGTGTGATTGTAGAGGGGAGGGAGGGAAGGTGGATGTTTGGATCCTCTCAAGCTGGACAGGTTGCATTCAGGAGCCCATGGGAGGCCCAAACTGGAGCCATTGGTGAGATTGGTATCGTGTTAATGGCTCCACAGGCTCCAAGATACATAGCAGCAAAACCATAAGAGGCACAGGAATGTGGAGCTCTCTTGAATCATTGTCATAATTAGGGACAATTGCACACGCAGACCCAAGACCTATTGTGCTCATTTGGAACCTGTTTGTCTGACTTCTCTCATGCCATACTGTGTGGGTGTTTGTGTGTGTTAAAGGAAAAGTTTGACATTTTGGGGAATGTGTTTTTTAGGAAGATTGATCTCTCATGTCTGTGCGTTCGTCGTCGGGAATGTCTTCTTTCTACGAGCAGATTTATGGACGTTTATTCAAGCCGGATATCCTTGGGAAGTGCAAGTCGCGCATCTATGTGTTTTGATTTACCTGAGTTATGACACAGAAAGTGCAAATTGCCGGAATACGTCTCTCAGGGTTTTAAAGTACCTTAATTGCCTCTACGAGTTGCGTGTCACAGACACTTTGCTACAACTCCAGCACTACAGCTTTCCTGTAAAAGGGTCTAATTAGCACAACTAACATTTTATTGCTTCTGCATACACCTGTCTCTTTCACCTCATGGGTATCTTTGGCTCACATCTCTTCACCTCCACTTCAACTCTGGGAAGATGCACCCGATGCCCCGGTTTCCAGTCTTTATGTTAAGCTCAGCTAACCCTCACCTGACTGGAAGTTATCATATTTACCATGCAGACACAAAAGTGATCAATTGTATTGTCTGCAAGAACGCAACTAAGCATATTCTGCAAACTATCCCTTTAAAACTACTCAAGCCTCCAGTTGCAGCAGTACTTTCCCAGGCCTTCTCATGCAACAGCAGCGCTAAGCTCAGTTGTTATGGAAAATGTCTGACATCCAGTCTAATAAATGCCTCTCCATATGACAGATGATTAGACCTTAAATAGCACTATTGACACTAATAAGGGCCCTCATTATCTTTTCCCCGAGTGATAGCAGAGGATAGAGTCGAGGGGGGAGGAGGGAGGGGTGTAGGTGAGGCGAGTTGGGCTCCTGGGAATAAAAAAAAGCAGACCTGGTCTTGGTTGTGGGCTGGTACCTCATGTCTGAGGGTGTGGTGAGTCTGAGGTTGATGGTGTGGATAAGATAAGGCCTGAATCCAAAGTGATGTTGGTGAATCCAAAGAGTATGGAACGCTGAGCGGCCCCAGAGTGATGAAGCAGGTGGTGCATGATTGGAGTCACTGCTACTTGGGGAAAAACTTGGGTTTAGATCAATTGTTCCAAAACTACCACTCTTATTAATGTTATATTTTCATCCTCTGGAAGGGCAGATGCTACATTTCTTGATCTAACTAAAGTCTAAAGATCTAATTTTAAATGTTTATACCAGAACAGTCTTTTATTTACCGGCAATAAATCCAATTTAGTTAACATAAAGAATGGTGTACCCCAAGGATCTATCATTGGACAACTGTCTTTCACTATATAATCATGAAAGAGCTTCTTTTAAGTCTAGCACTCATCTGTAAGCAGATGAAACCATTATTTATATATCAAGATCATGTTAATTAAATACAGTAATCACTTTCGTATGGCTAATGTCAGGCCAAAAAAATTGCTTCACTTTGCTTCTCAGCACCAAACAGTGAGTCCTCAAATCTGCAGTTATATTCAGCGATGGTTCTTTATGATAACAACTTGATAAAATATCTTTTTATTACTATTGATTATGAGCTTTTTTTTCAAACACCACACAGATGCAGTTACAAAACAAAGTAAGTCAATGTCTTCTCTTAAAACTTGCCTACCTCTACACTCATTTGTGTAATTTATTATGAAATGCTTCTTACATACCCATCATTAGAATATGTGTGAGGCTCTAATTGACAGAAGAACATGACATGCACTCATGTTCATTTTAATGAGCTTATGTCAAAATGTGATAATCGAATACCCAGTTTGTTTTTTTATAGCCTTGGTGTGTTAATTAAGTTGTTGAGTTTTAAGGCTCTTACTTTTGCTTTAATGTTTTATGATAAATTAATGTGATGACAACGATTTTGTAATTGTTTTTGTCTGCTTTTTTTTTTTCTGTATGTTTTTCCATGTGCACCACCTAATAGTCAAACTAATTGTAAAGACTTGTCAGGACAGATGCGTGCCAAGAGGTTTATCCTTGTGTAATATCAGTATGGTGTGATATGGTGTAAAAGCTCTTGAGCAAGCCTTCTAAGTAATTGGTTATATGTGATTAAATATGGACTTGTACAGGAACAAACTCAGAATCATGTGAAAGCAGTCAAAAAAAAAAAATGTAATCGCTTCGCCTGATCTAATTTCTATGATTAATGGGAAACAGCATGACAGCAAAACAAGATGTTGTGGAGGTTTTCATGTCATCCTCTTATAACCCTACTCTCCTTTTGCTATCCATCAAATATCCATCAAATTTCGAGGCAGGGTGTGGCCAGGTTTGAGGTTTACAGTTTCATCTTCAGTTTTGAGGAATCCACTTCTTAGGTGATGATGGTGTGTCTCAAACCACTGCCGACTCCTTCTCCTGCAGCTTGACCCTTTGAAACTCCTCAGTCGGTGTCAGACCAGCCTTTTCTCTCTCTGCAGGGAGAACCTTTTTTTTTTTCCCCTGTCAAATAATTGTGTATATCCTGGCGGGGAGACTGATCCAGTCTCATAAATGCCCAGGCTTCTGCCATGCATTTGTTCACGTGTGATCTCATATATCACACTTGTCACTCCTGGGCAACTATAATCTCCCAGAAGCTTTTAGTAGAAATCCTGCTGACAGTGTTATTTGAAATGCCCTGTGATTATTCATTATTGAGTTTACACATCTGTGGGAAGATCTCCAAAGATGAAGATACAAACTGTGAGGACAAAAATCACTCATTATGAAATGTATTTTAACCGTGCCTTTCACTGTTTTGCCCTGTTGCTGGGACTGTTGCTCATCTGCATTGCCTATAAAGCTGGTGTATTACCACCTTAATACGTAGGGATATAATGAGATGGCTCGTGGGATGAGGCGTTCAGTATGAAAGGATAAACACAAAACACCAGTGTACTTTCACACAGTTCACAGACTGCAAACTATAATCTTCCAAATCCTGTCAAAATCCCAGGGATGTATGTTTCACTAGGAAATATACACACTCACTGTATGTACCCTCTTTCGCCCACTTCTATGCTATTACACCCACTGATGCATTTGAATGAGAAAGAGCATCTCTAGATGTTATGGCAGGCCAATAAAACCGTAAAAAAAAAAAAAGTGTAATATTTGTGGACGTAACTCTTCTGCCTTGAGACAGGTTTACAGTCTCGTGCTGGCAAGATGGATTCCTGAAATAAACTTTCCAGACCCAGGGAGTGAAAACAACTCCCTTTCTTTTGTGAGGGAGACGAGACTCGGCCCGATATTCATCAGTGGGGATAACCTCTGACCCCAGAATCATATGACGCTGAGTGCTGGAGATCCCGGTGCAGCCAGACAGTCTGTCTGAGACGCCATCTCTTTCTCTTCCCGACACTTTTTCCTCCCTCTGTTTCTCCTCGTCTCCCACTTTTTCCTCTTTCCTCACCTTGCTTGCTATCTTAGGGACTGTATGAAAATTGTTAGGGTGTACAGGGGTGCTTGAAACTTGTGTTTCACTTTTTTTAAAGCAAGAGAGTTTTTAACATTTTCTTTGGACCCTCACCCCTTAAACTTAACGGCCTCCCTCAACATGTCAGAATAATGCATTGAACTGGTTTGACTCGTTTCATCATCATTATCTAAGCACAGCGAATTTAAGAGGGTGTAAACCAGTTTAAACTAGAATGAATGAAACTTTTGGGTTTATCTGTGAGCAAACAAATGAAACATGAAAAGTGCTGCAGTGTGTGTGTCGCCGTAACTTTCTTCTTTTGTTTGCATAAAATTCTCTTCCAAAGAAACTTAATAGCTGCGATCTTTGCTGTCTCAAAGCTTCTGCACTCTCGGATCTCCTCTCTCGCCCATGGACTGACTTCTTCTGTCTAGCCGTGATGTTTAACCAAGCAGCAACCTCCGGTGCAGAAGTGCTAAAAACTGTAATTCCTTGAGGCTGGCTCCAGAAGTGAGTCAGTCTCCATAAGTCCCCATGTTAGACAGCAGAAATAAACATGTTTACAGCCTGGTACAAAAAACAGTTTTGGTCTCTGTAGCTTTTTCCACGTTCATGACAACTGTACTGAGGGTGAATTTATATACAACTCACCTGTTCACATTATATTAAGGCTTAAAGTTATGCAGGATTAACTCATAACTCATGCGCTCTCCATTCTTTATACTGTCATTGTGTTTAACCCAGGATGGTGTAGGGCTTGTGGGAAATGAAGTTTGTTAAAGTAGCATGTTGCATGCCAAAAACAAAACAAAATACTGAATAAACAATGATCATAGATCCAGTTTCTTGTTAATTTTGCTGTAAATTTGCTTTATTACAAATGTCAGTTTGGTTTTTTAAATGAGGTTATCTCACTTTTGGAACAGAACCCAGAAGTCCTAGTTTGGTGCCAGTGCTCTATAAACACACACACACATTAAAGCCTTTATTTATAACTCTTTGATCTTTTTTCTTTTATAATAAATCTTGAGAAAACAAAAGAAAAAAACTCTCCCCACCTCCTCCTAGTAATAATGTTCATACAGTCCCTTATTCACCCTCGTGCTGACATGCATCCTTACGTCTTCTAACACCACATAAACTTGTTTTTCTAAGCTGAGGAAATCTGGAAAAAATGAGATATATCAGTATCTCCCCTATAACACCACTCCCCCTCCTCCTCCACTACTACTGCTGCTGTCGCCTCCACTCCAAACCCTTCAGATACCAGCATGCAGACAAGACGGGCTCTCACTGCTCCAAACAATTACCATTAGGTAGGCCATGACAGAGCTTTTCCACACCGTGCAACAGACTGAAACAGCTGCTGACAAGCCCATCTCTCCTGAGCCGCGCTCCAGTCTGCCCCGCGATGCTCTGATTGTGACACTGGTTTTCGGATAAAGTACTCTCAGGACATACCTCGAGATGACAGCCTGATAAACAAATACCTAATGGGCTTCCTACTACAGTTGATTTCATCTAACTCTAAGTCCAGGAACTGCTAAATTGTTTCCATCTTGCAGCACCGTACTGCAGCTAATTGTAGCATGCTTATCGGTGTGATCACCGGTTTTAACCTTAACATGATGCAATGGATGTCATGGCTGATGCATCGGAGGGTTTTCATATGAGTCGTGTGGTAATTACAGAGCAACTATGGATAAATCTCAGGGTAGGATGCATTCATACTTTCACTAATCCAGACATGGAGCCACTAAACATGTAATTACCTTATAAAAGAAGTATGCCCCATTTACATGCACTCTGATCATTCAACAAAATGTGAAAAAGCGGATAATGTGGTGATTTTCACAACGATAACTACGGGGATCTGGTATTTATGCAGTAATCAGTGTTGGAGCACGTTGCGCAGAGCCTCCGTAATGAACTCGAGCAATTATAACTGTAATTTAATGTTCTCGTCTGCAGACTGTTACCTCGTTTTTATTGCTCTGGTGTTGACAGTAAATAAAATAATATATGCACTCGTGATGTATGGTGGCAAAACATGACATGAAGGGGGGTTTGCAGGTGGGTTGCAAGTGGCCTGCGTCAAGTCCACCCCCACCACCTCCCTCTGCTTACAGGAAGGGGAGGCCAAGCCCCATACATACATTTCTGTTCACTTCATAATTTGGCAACTGTAACATTTGAGGCATTTCACTCAAGTGAGTCATGGTTAGAGTGGAGCGCCGTGCCAAAGAGGTGTTGGGTTTGAGTGCTGCGGTGTTCAGAATGAGGCGGAGAGCATGAGGTGACATGTTTTGCTGGTATAGAGGATATGGGGAGATACTCCTGTAATGAGTGCTTTGTGAGATAATGGTATGCACAAGACCGCCTCCTGCTATGTTTCCTCACTCAGCTCCAGAGGCAGAAACAGCAACAAGAACAATGCCGGAACATGTCATGTAGACAAGCTCGGGACGCAGCGCTCATGTGACGCTTGAGGAGTGGTTGGCAGAGTGTGTGTCGACAATATAATCTGATTTTTTATTTTTTTTAGATGGCAGGCGATTATGTGCTGCTTTAATTAAAACTCCTGACGGCTGCTACACCTGATCCAAAATAGACCGCCATGGTTTAAAGGTTCAAACTTGTATCTCCCATATTTGTTGAAGGTCCAGTGTGTGGGATTTAGTGGCACCTAGCAGTGAAGTTGCAGATTGCAGCCAAATGAATACTCTCCCACGCCTCGCCCGCTTCTTCTAAGCATGTAGGAAAAACCGACTGTGAAATTCACATAGAAAGGAAAAGAGTTTGGTTTGTCTGCTCTGGGCTACTGTAGAAAAATGGTGGTTCAACATGGAAGACGACCTTCTCTCACTGTAGATATAAATAGCTCATTTTAAAGCAACACAAAGATTCTTATTATTCTTTTGATGATCTTTCCATTCCTGCCGATAGATACTCCCAAATCTCACACACTGGACCTTTAACAATACTCATGTGCTTAAGGTTTGCTGGCTGTAATCATTCCTCCAGTTCAGTTCCCAATATGTTTCTAATGGAAGAAGAGATGGAGGTCTGTCTAAAATATATTCCAGTGTTTATTTAAAAGGAAAAAAGCAGTCTGACTCAGATCAAGTGATTCTTCCAAAGTTACATATTCCCTCTGTTCCCGCAATCCAGGGTAAAACATGGAGGGAATTTAGAGCTAAGAAGACAGAAAGTCACTTGATTTGTTTAACTCAGGCTGCTTACATCTGAGCTTAACTTGAAGCAGCAATAACTGTTTTTTTGGGGCCTTTTTCGGGGCAGCGGAGACACTGACGTACCGTTTCAGTTAAGGAGAACTTTTTACATATCCAGCAGTTACAGAACAACATTATCGTTGGTTGTTGTGTTTCTGGCCACACTCACAGCCAAGTCCAATACTCGCTGTGGTCTTTAACAGCCAGGGGGAAATATCTGGCCCTTTAGCTGCTATATATATTACTATATTATATTAAAACGACGCTACGAGAGCTGAGCAAAGCTCCATAAACCAGAGGGAGGCTGCAGAATCAGGTGATAATTCTCTGTAGGTTCATCACTACGAATGACTTCTTTAACACCATCACTTGTTTGTTTTTTTATTGTCATGTGATATATTTTTATGAAAATAAAGATGATGGCCACTTTAAGATGAACTTAAGAATATAGCTTTGCACAGAACGAAGACTGCAGAGCAAGAAAGAACTGTTTTAATTCACATACGGGCATGAGAGTCGGAAAAATGTGAACCTATCCTTTAAAGTACACGATATAGTTCAGTGCTGGAATCTCTTTCCTTTCCGTGACAGAGAGCTTGCACTGTTTGTGGATGCTCAGTCATGCTTTTGTGTGTAACACCATGCTGCAGCACAGCAGAGAGAGAGAGCGAGCAGCGTCTAGACCGAGAAGCAGTATGGCCAACAGCTGCTGTGTGCTCCTGTCCAGGGACAACTGGCTGTGACGCCATTTCCTTGGATATTCTCTCACATACTGTGTCTTTATTTTCCAGCGGTCAAGCTCCCATGCAGCGCCCACCATGGATAAATGCTGCTTTTGTCAAGAGTTTTTACCCCTCTGAGCAGCTGTCCACAGCCCCTCAGGCACTCTTCTGCTCAGCAACCCGAGCGCAAGTGCATGTCTGCTGTCAGGGCAGCGGGAAATGAGCGTTCAACATTCAAGTTGAGAGACAGTTTTCATTATAGAGCAACTTTGGATATTATGTTGAAAAAATGTTTCTCTAGAAGCAATAAATTAAAACAAGACACACCTGTGTACTGCACGTACTTGATGTGTGTACATAATGCATACCTCGTTGAAATCTGGCTTGGATACAACTAACACCTCAAACCATTTCACAATTCCTGGTAGTTGTATGACTCACTGATGCTCTGTGGATGTTCCCAAAAGTAGGTTTGTAGTCACACTAAGCTGTTAACTTTCCAAGATTATGCAGCCAACAACACAAACACAGAGATCCAGCACTGCTGTGAACTTCAAATGAAACTTTTTTCCCCCCCTCCTCCGAATTCTTGCAATAAAGTGAAAAGAAAATCAAAAGAAGAAATAAAGTCAGTTAAAGGCCTCGTAGGTGAATGCTCTCGGAGGCTGATTAAATGCAGGAAGATGCCATGAGAGTTTGAAGCCAGGCAGAGCAAGTGTGCCACTAATAAGGCCTTGACTATTACCTGGACTGACAGCCAGAGAATGGGAGGAGAAGGGCTGGCTCCACACTGCTCAGTCAGCCAGAAAGCCCCCAAACAGCAGGGCTAACACAGGTCAAGTGATTTGGCGCCTCAAGTGTATTAAAGCTATTTACAAGGGACTAAAGGATTTACGTTTGCTTCACCCATTCGGTCTGCACTTTTATACGACCTGGCACCGGGCTGCTCAGTTTTCTCTCAATCAATACGAAAGGGTAATAAAGAATGTTGCCTTTACGGGTGTTTGGCTTTTTGTTTAGTTGCAGAGGAAAGGAGGTTTTTATGGGCGGCTCCTGACGCCTGGTGTGAAGGCAAACACATGAGATTATATGAGATCCTCACAGACACACACACACACACACACACACACACACACACACACACACACACACACACACAGAAAGACTTAACATCTGCATGCAGATGCAGACACATTCATAATCATAATTAAAGTTGTTGCACTTGTGAAGAAAGAAGATGTAAGCAGATATATGAATTTATTTTATCCTCCTGTGGGCACCCATGGGCTGAAATATGTATCCATAACAGAAGTTTATAAGTTGTTGACAAATACTACACGTAATAAACTCTTAAAAACGAGTTGGAAACCATTTATCAAATGTTTATTTGTTACTTTTTTAATGCTACATGGATGCATTTAAGTAAATTTAACTGTAAGTAACATACCGTGACGTTTCCTCATACATCTCTGAGAGTATGAAAGAAGAAAAACATTTATTTTTAAGGACATTCAGTATTCTGATTTCAGTTTTTATATTGAAGTGGATATTTTACCCCAAGGTGGACCCAGGTTCTGTTTAACAACTTAAAAAAAAACAAACATATTTATCATTGTTTTGGGGGCAGACGTACAATGTGGTTAAATACACTCTGTACCTGTCACTGGTGTTGAATACTTTTTATGCAGCACTACGCCTCCCAAATCCCAAATAAACCCGCTTGAATTGTATTCGCATGCCTTTCATATTTTACAGTCACTCTCGTGTGCAAACACAGTTTGTAAAATATGTTTGCAAAGAGAACTGTTATCACTTAAATGCATTCCTACATATTTGGTTTTTTAGAAGAAAAGAAAAGTATTTAAAGGAAAGGGAAAAAAAAAAAGGTTAATTGATTTTGTAATTTTTCTCACAGTGGGATCTGTGGGACCCCAAACAATGAGGAAGTGAAGCCAATTTCAACAAAACAGAAGCAGTAATATTTCACCACAGGGGACGTTTTTCTGATCCAAACCACAGTGAAGCCACACAGAAACGCATCGACTGTCAGAGGCGGAAAGAAAAGAACATTTACTCAAGTGCTGCAGGGAAATATTTAACGTCTTACTCCACTACATTTACTCTACAGCTGTAGTTACTGGATTACTTTTCAAATTAATGGTTTCCAACACTCTTGGTTAGAAACTGTGTCCGGTTCTGGATTTTTCAGTTGTTTAAGATGTTTGCAGTTTTACCAAAGACACATTTCCCCACGAAACATCTCAGAGAGTTTCATGTAAATAATTTAAAACAGGTACAAATATTAAATACTTCACACACAAAAAAAGCAAATAATAGAGGAAAGCTCCAAAAATGAATGCAGAGTTTTGCAGCAGGACTTTATTTTTTCTTCTTTGCTTCACCATTAATCATTTCACGACCCCTCTGATTAATCTGCTGACCCTTCGAAGGGGCATGAAGCCTTTGGTTGGGAACCAATGGACTAAACTAGCAACAATCTATGATGTAAATGTTGATAAGATACCGTCAACTAGTGATTTTAATTTTGATACTTGAAGTACATTTTGGTGAGGATACTTCTGTGCTGTTACTAACATTTGAAATGCATGATTTTTATTTGTAATAGAGTATTTTCTAGATTGTCATGTTACTTCTTCCAAACCACTTTTTCACATAAAGAAAGATGCTGCCATCTTGTGGATGACTTTGCAAAGGACTCCAGTGACAGAAAAGCTCTCCACAGGTTGTTTCTGTCATCTTTCCCCCTTCTGAATAAAACAAATCAAAGTGAACCACCTTTAAACAAACATCTGAGCAACAGTTACACCCCTTCATCGCTCACCGCCCTCGAGCTAAAAGGTTATGAGTCTCCAATATGCCGATGTTTAGAACATAATGAATCCTGAATGATGCGTTGCCCTTTGATCACATCCCACTACTCAATGGTGCAATTAAGCTTGTAATTAATAATAGATTAAAAATTCTCCCTGAGTGGCAGGCAGTATGAGACGCGTGCTTCAAATTGATTTGGCAAAATAAAAAAAGGGGGATAAAACTGTAATTACTCACATCAATCAAAGTGTGATTGAACAAAGCCTAAAGGGGTATAAAAATACACACACACACGTATGCACACACACTGTTTTACAGTCATTGGCCTGTCGATGCCCTCGCCTGCCGGCTCCAGACAGGCAATGTGTTCCAGATTAGATCAAACTCCAGGTTGCCCATTTCGATTCTAAAAGCAGCTGTACGACACTCTGTTACCATGACGACACCCGCAGTCTGGTCCGCCGTCTGCGGGTATAAATATAGATGTTGGTGGTTCAGTTCAGGACTTGCTGAGATGATAGTGGGCAGCAGACAATCAAAAAAAAAAGAGGGTATGATTAGACCACAGTCATTAGGCTGCTGGAGTATCTGGCACCGGCCCTTAATCAAACTATGATGATACAAAAACAAGCTGCAAGCCTTCGACCGGGACTTTTTTTGACCGATTTCTTTCTTAAAGTACCATGGTTCATAGTTTGATCTGTTGTGAAACAAGAGGAGAGGCTGATTGGACCCTTCTGAGTAGTTGTGGTAGTGAATCCACTTGATCCTCATCATTTCTTGTCTTGCAGATGCACTTTTTGCACCCCCTTTTTCAAATTACCACTCACAGAAAGACTCCAAACTCTATTGAAATAACTATATTAAACAAAATGCAAACATAACACTGCGAGAAATTACTTGAATTTGTAATAACCCCACGTAAAACTCAGTCCCTATCCATCTATAAAAGGAAGCCACCACCACCTGTGTTGCTGCTGTATCTGCAAAGACACATATTCAATCATCAGTTTGATGGAACACGTATGTTTATTGACACGTGCACAATTAAGATGAGAATGTGAGAAGTCTTTGCTGATTAATAATGAGAGACATGCAGAGAGAGAATTGCGAATGAATGAGGCATAAAGATAGAGTTCCTGACTGAACTTATTCAGAGCTTCATTAAAAGTCAAAAATTCAGAGTATTTCTGAATTTGGGTGAAATATTTATTGGTTCTTTTTTAAAGGAAATAAGTACAAAAGGTCCAAATTTGTCCATACAGCCTGAGGCTGAATATAATATATTAATTATAATATATTAATTTGACCACAATATGTGTTGCTTGATGGGAATATTTGTTTGTTTTAGTGTATTTTATATTGTGTGTGTTTTCATTTTGGCCAGTGACTTTCAGTTTATGCATGTGTGTGTTTAACTGATTTTAAAATGTAACGTCTGAATGGACAAAAGTGTTCATGAAAATGAGAAGAAAGTCAAATTCCATCAAAGAAAATGATGCAAAATGAACCAAAACCACCACAAAGAGATACAAAACAACTACAAAGACATATTAAACAACCACAAAGAGATACTAAACAACTACAAAGAGATACTAAACAACCACAAAGAGATACTAAACAACTACAAAGAAATGCACAATGACCATAAAGAGATGCAAAACAACTACAAAGACATATTAAACAACCACAAAGAGATACTAAACAACTACAAAGAGATATTAAACAACCACAAAGAGATACTAAACAACTACAAAGACATATTAAACAACCACAAAGAGATACAAAACAACTACAAAGACATATTAAACAACCACAAAGAGATACTAAACAACTACAAAGAAATGCACAATGACCACAAAGAGATGCAAAATGACTAAAAAGAAATGCAAAAAGACCACAAAGAGTCTCAAAACAAGGACAAATAAACACAAAACATCTACAGTGGCACGAAAAACTACCACAAAGAACCAAAATTAGACACAAAATGACACTTAAAGATGCAAAACGACCACAAAGAGACACAAAACAGCCACAAAAAGATGCACAACAACTACAAAGAGACTCAAAACAACGACAAATACACCCAAAACATCAACAAAGAGGCACAAAACAACCAAAATGAGACACAAAATGACTGCAGAGATGCAAAACAACCCCAAAAAAAGATGTAAAATGACTACAAAGAGACATTTGTGGTCATTTTGTGTCTTGTTTAGGTCTGGGTTGCTCGTATGTAGGGGTGGTGTCTGCGTCAGGGGCCCATGTATCATCATCTGTCCATGTCTGTGGGCAGTATGGAGTTACAAACAGCAGCTATTTATTGATTTATTTGCTGGTCATTTTTTACACTGAATAGATACAATGTACAGTTATTACCAAGAACAAAGGTCCCACTGTTCTCTCGGCCCGCTGGGGTGAAAGGTCAAACGCTGTCAGTCAGTGTGATTGCCTGTGTAATCAAACCGTCATCCACTGTTGCCCCAGCACTAATGATCCCTGTCCACTCACATCAGAGCAATGCAATCTCCTTCCAAGTAGCGATGAAGTGTTATTGACTAATTCTAGCTGTCAGTGAGGGAGGGGAGCTATATTCTCCAACCAATAAGGCAGATGAAGCGTAGGAGCCAGAGAAGGCAGAAATATCTGACTCTTGTTTGACAGAGAAACTGTTTTTTCCTCTTAACTTTTAAATAACTTCAATTTGTTTCAAGTTTTATTATATTATTAATATTACTTTGACTTGCACAGTCTCTGTTTTTACACCTCAACTAAAAAACGAGAAAGAGAAATATTTTTACTTTCTCCTCCAGGGTACTTTGACATCTTTTACTTTATTTTTTATTTATCAGAAACATTTTCATTGGGGTGGTTCTTTGGCTATATAAACACTTTTCTATGTTCAGAAATGTTTGTGGTAGGTACTTGAGATTTGACTCGAGATGTAGTTGATACAGGCCACAGTTTAAATAGTTTATACAGATAGTGATACATCAGTGAGATATAGGGAAGAAATGTGAGTACTAACATAAGTACTTTACCCAGCACATATTCAACATTTACAGGGTTTGGACTGTGGACAGTAAAACGTGGACATTGTATCTGGCATAGGTTTCTCAGTGTGGTTGCCGTCGCCATCTTGGCGGTCTTGCCTCCAAGCTAATCAGCAAAGATGAGGATCGTGGGTGGAGCTGATGTGGGCTGAGTGAAGCCTGGGTGCTTAAACAAGCCGCTTGTAACGGCAAACACCCGTCAATCAAAGCAGCATTGTTGTTAATTATATAATAAATAATTACTTTAAGTCTTAATATTTCTGTTTTCTGTTTCTATTGTTACATAAAAAGTCTTCTATATACTTTCAGAAGGTCCAGAGTGTAACATTTAAAGGGCTCATTGCAGAAATTAAATATAATATACATAAGTATGTTCTCATTAATGACGTTTATATCTACAGATGCTGTGGATCTTCTATCATGGAGTCTGCCGTGTTGAACTGCCTGTGTACTGCACTAAAACATACGGTTTCCCACGTGTTTCACGGCCTCCATAGTTTCTCTTTCACACTAAGGAGTGGGTGAAGTGAGGGTGTTGCAAGCAGCAGCTACACCACTGCCACTAAATTCTACACACTGGTCCTTTAAATAACAAAAGTGAGCAGATGTCATCCTTCCATCGTCCTTTCACAATGTCCCAATGAAGAGAAAAACTACACGTGACTTTTATTTAGTATATACACACAAATAAAACGTGATATATTAGCTTTTACTTTGCGCGTAAGGATATTGTGGCTTCGAGGTGGGCAGACAAAGAAAACAAAACTAAATTCATCAACCTAAAAGTCAAAGAGTGAACAACAACAATACAAATCTCTTACATAACTTAGAGAAAGTGGAGAAAAGAGATTAAACAAAACACTCCCACAGATCCCAGGGCTGATATAGAATCTTGGATGATACTATTTATAGTGTTGGCTGGATACAAGTGGAGAGAGAGAAGAGCCCGCGGGAGCTGGCAGGAAACCATCCTTTAAAATTGTGGCTGTCAGGCTGGTACCAATCAGCTTCCTGTGTCACCTATTCACTCGCTCAATCATTGCCTCAGCCAATCAGAGAGACACACCTGCAGCGTATTACACACACAGATGGGACTGAAGCACAGAGTACACAAATAAACAAAACACGGTGTCACTACGCAACCTCAGGGATTTAAAACTTTATATGTTGTCCCAAAAAACACAATAAAGTTCGAAACGCTTCCTGCGACAGGACGAAAATCTCTCCAGGCTTCAGCATCATCAGACAAATCCTACATTGGACTGCAGGACTGCTTCAGTTCTGCACAGTATTTTATCATCATTGCATGCACATAACAGTTTTATGGCTACATCTGTCAGAGGCACACCCCTCTGTGCAGGCACTCAGTAACGCTTTCTCCACTGCAACAATAACGTGCACTATATTAATGACAATGAGGGCTTAATATTTAACTTTTTAAACAATGTAAGCTCTCTAATGATTGTTTTTGTAAACCCAATATCGTCATTTTAGAATGAATGGCACCATGATTAGTTGCATGGCAGCATCCGGAGTGATTTCTTCCAGGAATAATATTACTGTAGTCAATTCTGAAGTCACTGAGAAAAAGAGTTAGAATAAGTTACGATCAGCGTAACATGCATTACATTTACTCAAGTATGAATTTCAAGAACTTTACTTGAATCTTTTCTTTTCATGCGACTTTCTACTTCGCTACGTTACAGAGAGAAATATTATACTTTTTAAATTTTTTTCCCACATTTATGTAAAAGCTTTAATCACTTGTTACTTTACAGATTCAAATCTTTGCACGCAAAACACACAGAGGTTATATAATATGGTGTTATACAGTAACCAACAGTTTGTACATGTGCAGCAGAAATGATCTGATTAGCCTATTGCAACTGTTTTGATAATTTCAGTCATTTTTCATTAAAAAAAAAAACTTCAGAAAAAGCTGCAAATTCCCACACTTGAATTCTTTTAAAAAATAATTTTGATGTATGACGATATTTCTCACCATTTCTCAACAATGAATCAATTAATTTATGGAGAAAATAAACAGCAGATTAATCCAGAATGAAAAATGACCTCAAACAACCACAACAATAAAATGCTGCTTTTACATGATAAAATATATATTAGTATATCAGCCACAGGGGCCATATTTGTGCATGTTTATAAATACTTAACTCAAGTGACATTTACAGTGCAGAACTCTTATTTTTACAGTGTGTTATTTGCACTTTTACTTGAATAAAAAAGGATCTGAATACTTCCTGCACCACCGGTCGACAGAGCTGTTCCATCGTGTTCTGTCGGTGCTGTAATCCCAGTTTACACGCCTGAGACAGTGTGTACAACATGTGCAACAAACACTCATACACAAGCGCGAGCGCAGCACATTCACTTTTTTGAGGACAGAGAGGGGTGAGAGGCACAAGGCTCCTCCCTGAGAGTTTGTGAAAACATTCCAGCCAAGTGAGGGCAGTGAAAGAATTGGGAACTCTCAGAGGTGGCCTCTTACTCTCTCTCCCTCTCTATCCTTCTCACCTCTTTGCACATGTAGTTAGACTGTACACAAGCGTTTATAGGCTGTGTGAAGCTCTTAAGGACAGTTCTGCAAGGAGGGAAACCTAAAGAATCCCCTAAAACCTGGACAGACAAAGACAGCTGACCTATTGATCGGCTCACAATGAAGCCGGTGTTAGTCCTCCTTGTTTCCACTGCCTGGACTTTGACTGGAGCCCAGTATTACTACCAGGGGCTGATGGATTATCTGGAGAACAGGTTGTTGGCTATCGAGGTAAGAAGCAATACCATTTCAAATGACTGATAATTGGTCAATTTTCTATACTTGCTCTCAATGAACTCATTAAAAAATTAGAAATGCCGGTTCCTGCCTCCGCTTTCTCCTTTTTTAATGTGATTTTAACGAATGCAATCCAATTAATGCGACGTCTGCCCAGCTCATCAACTTCGCAGGGGCCTCTGGGGAGGAATATCACTTGATGCACGCAATGCACAATTTCTGTCCGACAACATTACGGTTTCTTTTAGTGTTTAAGACAATGACACGGTGGTAATGAGTACAAGCTCAACCTCTGCTGCCATGGCATCCAACATCCCAGCAGGCTTATAAAGATGTCTTCTGCAAAAGGTGGAATTGAGTTGTATTACAACAAAGCGCCGGAGGGAAGGGATTTAAATTACTTGTGTTTTTAAAAAGGAGGTTATAAGACGGCAAAGTTTGTGTGTGAAGTGAAGACTTTTGTTGGTTTAAGGTGTAATATGAAATGCAGGATTACACGTCTGGCAACCTCAGGGAGTCATTTCAGCGCTCGCTCATTTAAATGATTCTTTTAATGTATTCTTTTAGGGCACACTTCAACCGTACAGTTACAATGCAAAAAATGACACTCTTCCAGCTGTTATCCACATGAAATGAATTGTCTATTTACAGCTAAACCCTGCTCTCTTTTTTTCGCCCCCTGTGGCTTCCCCTCCGGTCACAATTCCAATATGTTGGCTCAACTTCTGCATTGATGTGAACTCGGCAAGAAAATTCATCAGCGAGTTTTCATTGAACTTTTCATTTCCCTTCGACCACAGGCCCACAGCAAGCAAGATGAGAAAATGAAACGGAGGCGGAAGAGAGAGAGGCAGCGGAGAAGCCGTCAGTTATTACATCTCTCGCTTTGAATAATTTACCCGTCACCCTGACTGTGTCAATCACTACTCTGAGAAACTCAGTGCTCTGTTGTATTTGGCGATGGTGATAACGGTCTGATAGGGACATTTTACTGTCTCTGATTTATTGTGGTTGCCAGCAGGACCAGTTTGCAGCCATGCAGCGGCTCTGCGAGGCTGTCCTTAGACACAGAGGTGATGTGGGCTGCTATAACCTGCTCACAATATTAATGAGGATAAAATGATGATGATTTGCAAGGATGTTTATCATGTTCTTGCTACCATTACTAATTAAACATAAGGTGCACCGGAGGCGGCTGGTCGTTAGTTTTGAACATACTTGGTTGTAAGCCTACAATAACTAATTTTTGGCCCCTTTGGGAACAGTAGAAAAGACATGATCACCCATCATCCAGCAGTTACAGAGAAATGTTCACCAGCTAGTTGCTGTCTGTCTGCAGGATGCATCATCTGGGGACCATGAACATTTGGTCAAAATCTTCTAGATGTTGACATAAGAAGGGGAAACTTCTGACCTGCAGATGATGCTAGAACGATCAGAGGCTCACTGAATTCAGCAAGACTCATCCTCTGTGGATCATGAATGTACACGATGTCATGACAATCCAGTTAAAAGTTCGGGGGGGGTCTGTTGACTAAAATATCCCCAGAACTGTTGGATGGATTGCCATAATAAAACACTTCTGACTTGATGGTGATCCATGACTTTTTGTGTCATGCCACCAGCGGGGATTGCGCTGAAATTTGGGCAGACATTCATTTCCCAACACAAAATGGTTTGTAATAACTTTGGTGATCTGAAAGGGTCGAAAGTCCTGCAACAGATGCAGTATACAGAACAACTTTAGCATCAGATACGGTGACCAGACGAAGATGGGTATCTCGAGTCCACACAAATATCTGTAAATGACTCAAGTTACATTTATCATGTTCTGTCCAACTCATGCCCCATTAGTGCCTACATGAGTTTGAAATATGTACAGGCAAATGTTTGGTCTTGTGGCCTTCATCAGGTTCATCCGTAACGTAACTTTTGTTCACGAACAACTGTCTGCAAAATGACATTCACGTCAGCGTCATTAGGAAATGTTAACGATCATCAGCATGCTGTTTAAGGTTTCTGCTCGGACAGTTTGTTGTGACAGTTTATATAACGCTTGTTTTGCTCTGCCCACATCTGGTCAGGACCGAATGCAGTTTTGGCACGAGCAGTCCATTCGCTTCCACACGGAGATGAGGGATTTTAAAAAGCTAACCGCCGAGGCCATGGACGGACTGAAGAATGAGCACAGCTTGCTTCAGAGAGACATCGAAGGAACCGTGGTCCAAGTGGACCGGGTGGAGCGAGAGATGGACTATGTGGAGACTCGGACTTCTCCTCGGGCCTGTGCGAATAAGGCGGACAAGGTGGTGGAGCAGGGAGCCTGGGGGCTGGAGGAGAACAGAGGAGAGCAAGAGGAGGAAGAAGACTGGGAGGAGCTGTACTCCAGGGTCTCTGGTGGGTTGCAGGGAAGCACACACACACACACTTCAGCCAAATGTCCTTTGCTGACTGCTTTTGATCTCTCATTTTCATTCCCTGACAGAACCTGAAGGATGCATAGTTAAATTTAGCATTCCACATCACACCGAGCACTATACCGCCCCCCTTTTTTTTTGCAGAGTCGCTGTCTAGGAAAAGCTATACCACTGGAAAATAGGAAACAAACGCAGCGCTGTTACAAGTCATTTAACTGAGTGCTTTGAGTCAGTGGGCAGTCATGTTTTCCAGGAGAAATGTGGCTTGATGCAACTCATTTATTTCCACAGAGCTACTCCCCCCCCCCCCCGCTTGCTTGTGCTGTTCGAGGCGCCGTATTTGTCTTTATAATCTTCAGATCCCGAGGCGTGCTACTACAAACGGTGCTGAGTCATTTACTCTCTGGATATACAGAGACTTGTTAGAACCATTTCAAAAGCATGATGTGGAAAGTTGTGAAACCACATCTTGATTCCATCGAACACTGTAATGTGCACATTAAAGAAAAACAAATCCATGTTTTTGCACTTAACTGCTGCTGAAAGCTGAATTCCATCTCTTCATCTTCAAAGCCGAAAAAAAAATATCGATCTCTTTATTATTCTTGTTCTCGAGTTAATAAGGCGATCGATAGCACATAAACGCTGTGAATCATAATGCAAGTCCACATACATAATAGAGTTGATGATGTACAATGTGTGTCTATCTGGAGCTGTGTCTCTGCAGAGAGGAGGGACAGGAAGCTGCCCTAAAGCCGTGGTGTTACTCTCCCGAGCTCGGCTCACACAGTGAGCCATTGTGAACGCTGTGAAGTGACCCAAAACGAACTTTTACCGCATTGTAGGAGGGGGGGGGGACCCATTTTCTGATTTGTGAGCATAATGCTAATTTCGCCCCTGGACATATCAGCGGGACATCCTTTTTTGTCTGTGTGTTTTAGTGAGAGCAGCGTATTAATCTCAACTTCTTTTTTCGCCCCCCCTCCCAGGAAGCATCCTCGTGTGGTCTGTGCCGAACTAATCCTTCCTCTCATGAGTCTGTGTGTGTCTAATTTCCACCCTGACTACTTTGAATTTGCCTTAATTTGGAGAGTGACTGCTGTAGGCTGCTTGATGTCCTCTAAATGGGGAGGTCGCAAAAAGACATTTGAGCTGAGGAATGAGACCGCTAATGGAACTGTGACAGAGGAGGATGAAAATCGAAATTATAATTATTAAGTTAACACCTGTGAGATGTTTTTATAATGCGATTTGAGATGCAGCATCTGAACGTGGCCTTAACATACAACTCCCCTGAGGAGACTTTAAAAAAAACAAAAACAAACTACAATCCTCGACTGCATAACATTAAATATTCATGACTAAACAAACAATAAAAAAAGGATAAAATATCCACAGGTTTTATTTATTAATGGACCAGGGTGCAGGATTTAGTGGCGTTGTAGCATTGTAGTTGTGAATTGCAACACCCTCGCCTCACTCTTTCGTGAAGGAGAAACTACAGCGGCAGCAAGATGTGCAAAAAACGTGACACATCTAGAGTTGAAGATGTCGGACCTCGTCCATGTTTATACACGTTATATTCCATTTCTGTCATATTCTGTAAATAGAGCCCCTCGTTAATCACGCTGCAAGTACAATGTGTACTTTGTTAAGCTCTCATTAGTTGGAGGGAGAGCGCAGTGGCAGATGTGTTTGTCTCGATGAATATGTTAAGTCTCGTCTGTCTGACTCATTGATCCTTTGTCTCCGATCAGGAGACAGAAATCGGTTGAGGCAGTTTATTGTCTCAAAAGATGTAGAAGCTCATCTGGAGCAACTAGAGGAGCCGAGAAGACTGTGGAGTCGAAACCAAAGATTAGGTGAGCACACAAAAAAACTAGGTAGCGACGTTTTTGGCCATAATGTCTGTGCTGCATGGGAGACTAAACAATCTGGCACGGTCCGGATGGATGAGTCAGCGGGGGTTTTATACTGCACAGTTGATGAGTTGATCAGCTGCAGGTGCTTCAGTAGATTGACAGGCGAGAAGAACCAGGAGGTCAGGCCTGGCAGATGCAGCACACAGAGAGTGACAGACTGGGAACAACTATGAAATATTAAACAAACAGCAGGAAAACACAGAGGAGAGAGGGCACGGCTGGTAAAATATTCCAATAGTAGTTCACTATGATGATTCAGTGGTGTCAGAGCTGCCGCGTCATCCACCCTGTTAAAAAATTAACAACTTACCGACTGGCTGCAGCGTTAAATCAAATGGAAATATTCTCGATTCTCAAAGTTGAGCTTCAGTGATGAGATCTCCCCTAGAACTTCATGAAGTTCTGTGATTTCGACCCACCTTTGTTGTTTTTGAGTTTGTTCTTGACCCGTCGGACGGTCAGACGGGTTTAAAAAGTCTATTTTTTATTTTTCTATCTGCTTCTTACCGTGAACAACGTGATTCTACATGAGCAAAACTTTCTGTGAGAACAGTTTGAGTTGTTTTCTCTCTGCCTAAAACTTTAATAAAGAAATCCGCGTGTCGTCAATCGGCAGTTCACAGGTTTCCACGAGAGTCCGAGATCTCTTTAATCGATACACTCGTCAAGGCTGCTCCTCTCTGACTCATCTATCAGCCCCCAGGACGGTGACCCATCGACTCGACCCATCGACTCTAAACGGTCATACTCATCGGTCATTAGTCTACAAACGAGGAAACGTGTTCACCTTTACAGCACTATCCTCTGACCTCGGTTACCATGGTAATGATCAGAATGGGGCCTGCTCTGTATCCTAAAGAGAAGAAGTCAGTGTCCCCACAACAATCTAAGATTTAACCGTCCTGCTCGTTATTGGCTTTGGGGAAGGAAGGAACATTACTCCATATAGTGTCATGTTTGCGAAACATATTTGTCAGTCCTCAACCTAAAGATCTTTTGCAACAATAAAACATACTGTTTCTTATGTCACATACAGTATTACTAGTACCGGCTCTGCACTGCAGTACAAGAACCTCCTACATGGATCATCAACCAATGAGTGTGCTGACAGGCAGATAAGTCTCAGTCATTTAGCACAATGTGTACGATACAGCCGTTAACTGCATATTTAAGAGGGTTTTGATTTTAGAATTCGTTTTTCAACCAGCTCATTGAGCTAATGTCAGTGCTAGGCTTAATTATCTCCCATTCATTGAGTTTCATGCCAATAGTAAAAAAAAGATTCACACTGGTTTTATAAAATATCTGGTTCTTTGATCAAAGGATTAAGTTTATGTACGTTAAAACTTTGCATCCTATCACCGAGCTGCTAAACCGGCGTAATCAGTTTACGTTTTGATTCTGGGTTTATTTTACATGAATTCGTTTGTTTCGTTCCCACAACTGCAAAAATAACGAAAAAAATGATCACAGTGTTGCAGTCGAGACCACCTAAACTGAGACCAGCGCGTTTAAAAAATAAGTTATGATCAAGACCAAGACAAGGCCAAGACTTTGAAAGGTTGGGACCAAGACAAGACCAAGACTCCACAGGATATAGCCTACTTAGGTAATATTCACCAAATCTGTCTCAGTAAGCGTTGCAATGCTGGGTTTAAATACAGCTGTGTGTTTTCTTTTGGACACTAGTTTGCAGATGAATTCTTTGTGGTTTAGGTAATCGAGTTTTACTGCAGAAGATGTGGCCGACATCTCCCCGAGGACGGCCACAGCTTCTTCTCTTATTTCACACTTTCTTGGAGTTCATGTGAAAAAGGGGGCCGGGGGCCGGGGGCCGGGGAGAGGTGACGGCCTTTAAAGAGAAACAAAAAAATTCAAATCAGAGTTATTGGTTGCATTGGAAGCGGTTTTGAGAGGGATGGGGATTGTTACATAATTTGAGAGAATCTTGAGGTGAAGCAACAGTTCAACAAACTGTGGACATTTTCTCTCATGATCATTCACTTTAAATCACAAAAACATCCTTCTCTTCGTCTTCTCTCTCACTGCAGACTGCGTGGAAATCATCTCCTCCATCAGATCGGTGAAGATCCTGAAGAGAGTGGGCAGTCCCAAAGGCATGTGGACCCGCGACCCGAGGTCGTCCAGGGTTTATGTCTTTAATGGAACATCAGGAGACATCGTCTCCCAGTTCAACTCTGTACGTGACTTCTCCAGCTCTGTCGGTCTCGCCAGCAGCAGACAGATCAGGCTTCCATCGGAGTGGAGCGGCCCTGGCAGCGCTGTTTATAACGGATATTTGTACTACATTCAGCACGAGGCCGATATGGACTTGCAGGTGGTCAAATACGACCTCCTGAGCGCCTCGGTGACAGACATTGCCATGTTCCCGGTGGAGAGCCACGCTACTGTTTACACCCTCAACCCAGAAATTGTTGTGGACCTCGCAGCCGACGACGAGGGCCTCTGGCTCCTGTACGCCGCCGGCGACAGCGAACCAAACATCAACCTCGCAAAGATGGACCCCGCCACGCTTGATATAGAAGAAATCTGGGACACCAGATGCCCGCGGGACAATGCAGAGGCGGCTTTTGTAGTCTGTGGAACCGTCTACGTCGTCTACAACACCAGCCCAGCCAGCCGGTCCAGAATTCAATGCGTGTTTGACGTCAACGACATGGTGATCAACGCGGAGGCTCCCTTGCTCTACTTTCCCAGGAGGTATGGCTCCCACGCCAGTCTGAAATACAACCCCGAGGAGAAACAGCTCTACGGCTGGGACGACGGCTACCAAATCATTTACAGACTGACCATGAAGAGGAAACTCTTGGTCTGACAGCAGGGAAGCGGTGTTATGTTTTCAAAGGCGAGGATGAAAAATAGGAGCCGTAAATTTGCTCAAGCTATGAACCAGAGTCCCGGCATACTTTTTATCCACGGTAGATTCGAAACAGATCAGACTTCACATCACAGATTTTTTTCTGTTTTTGGACTTTTATGCACCAATTTGATCTTCTTTTGTGTGTGTGTGTGTGTGTGTGTGTGTGAAAATGTCGCTTTGTCTATTAGAGGCTGTCAAGTCTCGGCTATGCATCGTGTGCACCCACCCCTCGTTTAACTTCAGACGAAATCTCATTTCCTCCTCTGTCCGTTCCTGCTTGTTAAGCCACTGGCTGTGCTGTCATTAGGCTATATGTGTGATTTCTGATGTGTGTGTGTGTGCGTGCCATGAAAACACACAGCGCCCAACACATTTTGCATAAATCCTTTAATCAAAGAAAAGAAAATGTCACAGAACCGATAACATCACATCCTGTAGGAGAGAAAAAACCCAAACTTTTATTTTTTTTTTATCCTGTTGATTTTCACTCATCGAAACAAAGAAAAAAAAAGACTTGTGCTGCAAATACTGTATGCTATTATCAATTTACTTTATTACACACTGGGGGTCACTTGTTATTGTGAGTCTTGATCATCTAAAATCTAAAAAGGAAACTCATAATAGACTTTTTTTTTTTGTCGATATCGATCACCAGAACATTTTCTCAAACATTTCTATTATTACAAATACAAAAATGTTCAATAAAAAATATTGGAAATTCAGTGCTGTCATAACAGTTGGAAGGGATTTACAAGATCATATCAAGAAACGTTACAATATTAGGCAAAGCTAGAAGGAGCTTGAAACAGTCCATAAAACTGAGGCGATTGATTCAACAGGTCTCATCTACTATGAAAACACGGCACATCGTCAGAGAAAACGTATCGACCATCGTAGAGCACGTGTTCGAAAGAAGAAAAAAACAAGGAGGAACAGAGATTTCAACCACTTGTCTCGAGTCTATGAGTGACGCCGTTAGTCTAGAACAACTGTGTGAAAGAGAGCAACGACTCGAACTGTCACACTCGTGTAAGAGGTGTTTGATGCTTTGAAACAATAGCGCGCTGACTCATTCTAACAACTGCCAATTAGAGAAATGCCACGGCTCTGTAGACGCTGACCCGTCCACCCATCAGCTGCCCCCGCGCTGTCGTCTCGGCCTCTCGCACACACACTGAGCTACTAAACGTCTCGCTCTGGGTAAACTTAACCCCCCTCCGGCGGAAATGGATAAAACAGATCTGGAAGGGTCTGCTGAATGCATCTGCTTATGTCTTGATGTCTGGCCCCCCCCCCCTCGACATTTTCACAAACTCCATGATATATAGCGTGTTCATCGTACAAGCTGAATGAGACACCAGCAGTCTGGACGGCTCGTAATGCCAAGAACATTGTCACAGACCAGATTAAAGATGTTGAGATAATACGGATGCTATTCAATAAATTGTCCTCGTATTGAAAAGAAATTATCTGTACAAGCTTTACCAAATATTATCTGTGCATGTCTCCTGGCAGCTTTTCCAGCCTCATATTCACGTCGGCTTAACATTTCACGGCCCAAATGGGCTGATGGTATCTGTGTGTGCCAATTACAGAACCACAGAAACTACTTCGACTGGAGGGTAAACCTGAAACTGGAGGAAAATAATGTTAATAGATGCAAATTTATCGTGTTTTATTCTTTTAACAAAGATCTTACTAATATTTTTAACTGAAATCTATAGACAAATTTCTAAAAAACTGAAGGATGCGCCTGCAGCACAATGTCATGATAGCTTGTGCCTGTCACGCAGGCTTTATATATTTATATATTTGTGTTGCAGTAGAAACAATAAGTCGTAATAACGCAAGCTGCACTAAGCTGGCTCCTGCACAAAGATCAAAAACAAAACATCTAGATGTGGTGGAAACAGACTTAATGAATAAATCATGATTCGGGTACATGGAGACGAAGGAGACTGTTCCCCAGATTAAAGCTCCAGTGTGCAGGATTTAGCGACATCTAGTGGTCTAGTTGTGGATTGCAACCCCCTCTGCTCACCCTCCCGTTTTAAGCTTGAAGGAGAAACTACAGCGGCCACAAAATATGTGAAAATCTAGAGCCAGTGTTTAACGTTTTCCTTCTGAGATACTGTAGAAACATGGCGACTCCTTCCAAGTTCATGATTCTTATTTCCAGGTGATCATTTATTATATTTGATTTCTGCCATATTTTTGTAAATAGAGACCTCAAAACTTTTACACACTAGACCTTTTAATTTGTGAATTTCAAATTAATTCCAGATGTGTCCTCTACATGTTTCATACCATCTGATTATGTTGTGTGCGCCCCCGTAGCGCCTGAATAGGGAATTTGTGCCAAAACATTAATTTGCATTTCCTTTTGTAGTTTTTGTGGACATTTGGTTAAAGATTGCGTTTAGTTTGGACGGAGTGTGTAACCGTCTTCCTCTTGGTTCCTGTGCAAAACCATCCACCATCTTATTGCTCCGGCCAGAACGCTACATGCTAACGACTAATTATGCACTGAACTGAAACGACAGATTCTTTTATGGGATATGGAATAAATTTCACACTGTGCTTCCCATTTGTGCATCGCATGGCTTCGAAAAACTACCTCTCAAGTTGATCCTCTCATAAGCTCTCCAGTCGTTCTACCCCTCCCGTCTGTGCATCCGCGACTCAGTGCTCGGAAACGACTTCTACTGGAGGACAATAATGTGAATAGAAACCGAATTATTACGTTTTATTCTCACTACATGCAGCAGAAGGCTGATACAGAGGTGCAGGTGGTCAAATACGACCTGCCGAGTGGCTCGGTGACTCCACAAAGCTGTTCTGAACCTTCGTAATACATAATATGTTCATTTGAAATCTATAGATGTGCTGTTTAAAGACAGTATTTTTGGCCTTAACTGGAATTTTGTGCATCTTTTATCCGATATAAAGAAAACTGATAGAACTGATGCTGTATTCTTTTTCTCTCACACATCAAATATCATCAAAGATAATCCAACGACCACGTTGCGGATCAAGCGTCTCCGTGGCGAGTTTCAAATACACGTTATCCCTGTACAACAGCGTGATTAATGGCAGGATAAACATCGAGTTCAAAAGACGAATATGTTCACCTTTTTTCAGAGTTTTTCTCAATCATCACCACCAACAAGGCTACATATATTCAAAATGTCAGTTATGTTTTTGTTTTTTTATTGTTTTTTTTCTTCTTTTTAACTTGATACATCTCGTTTTATCTTTTCTGATTTTCTGTTTTAGGAAAAAAAACAAAAACAAAAAAACATACATAAAGGCTACAGCTTTACATGAAACTATACACATCTACCGAAAACCCAAACAAGAGGAGACAAAGAAGTGCTTTTTGAAACAGCAACGTGTGTCTGAAGGAAAACATGACTTTAGTTTTTTTTTTTATGTGTGTTTGTTTGAGTTGAGTTTTCATTCGGAAGAAAAAGGGGTGACATCTCTCAAAAAGCAAACATCAAACAGAGAGAAGGAGGTAAGGGTGTGTAAAGTGTGCTCACAGCTTCCCTGTTTACAGAAACCTCCAGAGCTCGCTTCACTAAAAAGCTTGTTTCTGTCAAAAGCTTTTCTTCTCAGGTTGTTGTTTTTTTTTTACAACTTTTATCAGGTAATTCAACTTTCTTCTTCCTCTTGTATTGAAAATCAGAATTGAAATCAGAGAAATCGGTTATAACTGCAGCCAATGAGCTCTCGGTTGAATACCAATAATTCTTCATCTTCTTTCGTGACATAAAACTTCTTGGCTGCACAAAAGCTACAAATCTGTAAGAATTAACCTTCCCGGATAATTGCTTATGCTTTTTGATGAAACTGGAAGTACAGTGAACTGAGCTGGATCTTTGATATTCGTTCCAGTTTTGCTACTCACGGACAATAACAATAACTAACGGAGCGGTTTTACATCTAACAGTTCCAAAATGCTACAGTTCAGAATCGTTTTTATTCTAATACAGAACTGTGAAATTCAATGAGAGAGCTGTAGAGTTTTGACATTGCTTCAGATCCCCTCTAAGATTGTCTTTTTTTTTCGTCACCCCGCGTCCTCGGCTTCTCTTGGTGAAACTTCCGCTGCTCTCAGGAAAAGGCCGACTGAGTTTTCCCATCAAAGAGTCTCAGCGGCACAAAGCTGGATCTTCGGCGTTTCTGTAAAAAGCCTCCCGCGAGGACGCAGAGATCCGTTTCACCTCAGCTCGGACAGCTCAATATTAAATGTCTGCAGGCTGGAACGTCCGGCCAATTTCTTCTGAGGGACAACAAGGGCAGCTCTGGGTCATCACAACACCCACATTTCAAACTTTTAACCCCGAAAAGACTGCGCTTTCACACAACTAACTGACTGACGGTGGTCCTAGATCAGTTCTTAGGAGTGCTCTGGGACTAGACTTGAGGAAGGGAGGGACAGAGAGAGAGGGAGAGAGAGAGAGAAAGAAAGGGAGAGACAGTGGGGTTGTGTTTCTCCTCAATCAGACAGACAGGAAGTAGATCAACAGGAGGGAGGAAACCCCCTATCTGGGCTGCTGGGTCACAGGTGGCTCTGCTCAGGGACTAGCAGGGGGCCTGGGTGAGGGGCAGGAGCCTTGGCTGTCAAAGCTGGCTGTCCTCGCCTTCCACTGCAAGACGGACAGACAAAAGGAAAATGATTTATAACGCCTGGGCTGATTATTTTTACAGCACCGTCACTGTCAGGGCAGTTTCAACGCGATGCAAAGAGAGAGTCGATGTTCCAGCCGCTAGGAGTTTGGTACAGGAAAAAAACTCAAGAAAACAAAGAACATACTGTAGATTTAATCATTCATATCTGTCTTTGGTCTTTAAATACTGAATACTTTACTTTTTGCTTCACTCCTATTTGGAGGATTATGCTCTACAGTACATTAAAATTCCCACAGTCTCTCTGGGGACGTAAACAGAAAGTGTGTTGTCTTGGATCAAACCCTCGGAAAGTGCGCTGGGCTCTGAAGACAGTTTGACATAGTGGCCAAACTGTGGATACTTTTGCCACCCAGCGAAAAAGTTTCACTATCAGAATTTGATCTGTTTGGTTCGATAATTAAGGTAGAAGAGAAGTTAACAGAGGTATCCAGTTCTACTTAATTTATGTTTAACTTTAATACTGAGAAAATCTTGAAAGCAGAAAGATTTTCTGCCCGGTTCTGAACTTATAAGGAGAATCTTTTTTTTGGACGTTTATTTGTGATGGACATTTGGTGTCTTTGTGTTCAAATCCCTCCATGAGCTGTTTTGTCAGGCACTGCCGCTGCTTCTGCTACTGCCGTTGGCGTTCGTAAGCAGGACAAACTACAAAACTACGATAACTACCACCATGTCTCAGATTACCTGCACCCCCCACCTTCCAAAACCTCAGAGGCAGAGGTTTCAAACTGTGACTCGAGAGTTACCCTCTCGGTTTTTATTTCTAATCCTAAATAAAGAACATGTACTGTACTTAAACCTACCTCCTTCTCAGATTTCTTGGACTCCAGCAGGGGGTGCCAGTGTGCAATGGGCTTACGTGGATAAGCCAGCATTTCGTTCCAGTGGTCCCTGCCAAGTCCCTCGGCATTGCATCCAACCCTCATCACACCAATGATCTCATTATGACCTACCCTGTGGGGACAACACACGTACTGTATGAACACATATGACATAACCTGATGCAACATCTCATCCATCGAATTGATGTTTATAATTTGCAGAAAAGGCATTTTGAAATTAAAGGAGACGCGAATCTGAATCTGGACGTCCTGTCGATTGACACAGCGAGTCTGCAGCTGACGGACTCTGTGACACGAGAATTGACTCATCTCTAGACGGTCATCAAAGCAGATCTTTGCTTCACTTAAAATGTCTGAAGTGTAAATGAAGGCAGTGGTTTTCTTTTCCTTGACTTAATCCCAGGATTATAAGCAAAAAGTGAATTAATCCTAGCATGAGAGCAGACGGCAAAGAAAGCACAAGAGCTTGTGTTTGGTATCTGCTCCTCTTCTACACACTCACAGTCTGACCTTTAACTTGCATGGTCTCATTCTGTCAGCTGCGCTGCACTGCATTACGCTTTCTCCCTTTCCTGTTGTAGCTGCACATAAAAGGTAGTGCACGACTTCATGTCTGATAAACTACAATGTATCTGACTTTAATTTGAAAATGAGGGATAATCAAAAAGTCTTAAATTGATTATTTATTTTCCCTCGTTGAAAACTCCAGAGTCAATAAATGTGCAAATTTTTCATTTTAAAAGTTTAACTACTTAAAAGTCAATGTGTGCAGAAGGTTCCAGGCTTCAAACACACGTATTGGATCCGTGAAGTCAACAAATGCAGTTGCTCAAATGTCCAACTTCACAGCAGAAATAAACATGTTTACAGCCTGGTACAAAAAACAGTTTTGGTCTCTGTAGCTAATTTCCCCGTTCATGACAACTGTACTGAGGGTGAATTTATATACAACTCACCTGTTCACATTATATTAAGGCTTAAAGTTATGCAGGATTAACAGTATGGCCAATTTAACTAACAGGTGTTTCTTGTTTGAGCACCCAGGCGTCATTCGGCCTCGGATCCACAACTGATCCACGATTTCTAGATTACCCAGGATGCGAAAGAGGCAGGACTGCCAAGGTGTCTCTTCAGACACCTGTGGGTAATGTCATGCATACGCCGTCCACTCTTTATAGAGCGTCAGTGATTTTATCGTGATCGACTCCAAATTAGCTGCGATGTCACAAAATCGTGCTCTTATGTACACAACATTCAAATAACAAGAACAAGAATTGTTCTGCTCAGACGTGACGCTAAGTTAGATTATTATTATTTTTTGGTTTGTACGTACAAATCGTAGTCCATGACAGAGATGTGCAGGCTGACGTGGTCCATGCTGTCCGGAGGGATGTCAAAGATGATGGCCTCGTTGTAGGTTGGATTCAGCGTGTTCTTTTTTATGCTCGTCTTCTTCTTTTTCAAACGTCTCCCGTCACATATGAGTGACACTTTGACATAGGGATCTAATCAGTGACAAGGACGACAAGGACAGAGTCACTTTATCGAGAGGAAAAAAAGGAAAGTATCATCGTACTTGGACGCTGTAAGTTATCCATCTCATTTAGGAAACTGCCAGAGAAATAATTAGCATGAAGATCAGGCTTGTGGGATTATTAACAGAGAGAGCAGAGCTTTTATAATGTTTGTCCTGACTACCAAAACATCTTCAATCAGTAATGCACATAAACGTAGGTGAGTCGACGCCTTGTGTAAACAAAAAAGATGGGAGGGACGTGGATGGCTTAAACAGCGTGACCAAGAAGAAAGCTTCCAGATGAATTCGTACCCTTCGTATGATTCATCATGCTCCGCGTTAGTCAGATGTAAGCTGCCCTAAATCTATTAAAGACAAACAAGAGTGCTTGCCTTTGCAGCCCAGTGTGCTCGAAGGCACAATTTGATAGCTACGTTTTTTTACGACGCAGAGACTGAAATAATGGCGGACAGATAAACCTCCTAAAAACTCGGGGGGATTAAAAAATTTGTGAAATGTCATTAAACATGGGCGGGGAAAAAGACCACTTTGAATTACACCTGAACCTGCCGATTAATGCCCAATAAATGTCACGTTTTTTACAAGCGGCAGTCGATTAACATAAATAGCCCGTCTGCCAACTGTTTGCTGACAGTGTCTTAATATCGCAAGTGTTGAATGTTAATAACTGCTGAAATAAACAGAGCGCAGCTGATAGAGATGGCTCGCCGCTGTTTGTTCACTTTATCTGACAGGATTACAATTGGGTATTCACAGAGGGGATCATTCATTTTTTAAGCCATTGCAGCTGTAAGTGAATCACACAAACACACACACACACACACACACACACCTGAGTATCCAGTGATGTCCATGGCTTTGAGGTTCCTGCACTTGATGACAGTAAGTGTGAGTCTGCCCGCGGTCGGCAGGTAGCATAGTGAAAACATGATCTCCCCGAGGTCGACGCTTTCCTGTGGGAACACACACACACACACACACACACACACACACACACACACACACACACACACACACACGTGTGAAAAATCCATTTCACATTTACATTCAACGCTGATGCTTTGATCCAGAGTGATGTTTAATAACCGCCTCATCCTCCAGGTCTGTTTCTGGGATCAATGCTATATTTTATTTATAGTCTGCTGTTCAGTCAATGAAACACACACAAAAAAAAAAATGCTATAATTAATGTGTCGTTTGTTATCCTTCTCAAAAAATATGGTAAAGTTCACGGTGGCCTTTTGTTCCCACAGGTAACAAAATCAGATTAGAGAATAGAAAACCAGCTAATTGGACGACAGCTTAGACATGAAGCTGAGAAAAAAATATATAATATGACGCAAAATAATAAACTCCCTCTACTTCTATTTGCATTTTTGGCTTGAGGAATTTTGCATTGTGAGCCTGTTGTTTGATAATTACAGGTGCAGGAGGGATGCAGGCGTATTGTGAGCTGTGCAGAAAAGACAAATGGATATTGTCGTAAAAAAGCACGGCGCGAAGGAGTTGCATAGTCGACATTTTGTAGCACGGGACAATAAAAATCATCGTAAGCTTTGCCTAATGCGCTTTCTTGCAGAGATTTAGATCAGACCCGCCCCCCCTTATGTTTGTGCATTAAGGACAGGAGATGATTGGCTTAGCTTAGCATAGGGAAGCAAGGTTCAATACACCAGCACCCAGCCAAGACCTGGTCACACCAATATAATTCTATTTTATTGACGAGCTGTGAGCTAACAAGTTTGCTGTTCATAAATTATTAGCTGAGAAAAAACCTCATGCAGTTTAGTTTAAAGATGAACAGTCTTTATGCCTCTTTATTGCCTTACACGCCCAGGAACTGCTTCGCACAACACCTGTAGACACCTCCAAGGCCCGCCTGGGTGAAGGCAAGATGGAGGGACCAGTGGAAGGCAGCAGTATCATCCAGACTTCACCAATTCATCGAGGACCCGACAGATGTACCTGACCTCCCCCCGTAAGGAGTGGACAACACTCACCTGAGGACAGGTGTGGGACGTTTCGGTGCAGCAATGCAGAAGTGGGGTCTTATTGCCCATTGCCAATGTGGGGACCCACTACAGACTGGAGCATGTGACAACCAGCTGTCCCATATACCGGCCACCAAATGGAGATCGTGGCTTAATTGACCTAGACAGTGACACGGAGCTGAAGGTCTAAGGACGTACGAAAGAAGAAGTCTTTATGCCTAAACCTCATACTACTAATACGACAAACAACTATACTACTGCTACACAAAGCTTTAAATAAAAGTGGATGGTGCAGCACAGCTACAATAGTTTCCAATATTTTGGGCTGCCCTTCAAACCCTGGCAAAGATCGCTTACTGTTTGTCATTATAAGCTGTCATGGACAAACACCTAAAGACCTAAACTACAAAACAATGCTAAAATTATGACTGACCTCCCGATAAACTCCACGATACATTTGCCAAACAGCAAATTTCCTTATTCTCACTGTAGAAAACATCATTCTGATCATGTTTGCAGACGACGATCATCATCAAATTAAAACAAAAAGAGAGGACATTAAGTTTGCAGCTCAGCAACCTCAACATAATGTAGCCTAATTACCCACAATCAAGTAAAATGAGCATTTTTAGACTTCTAACACCAAGATGTCTCGTGTACAAATGTTTTCTAGACTTCAAATTACTCCTGAGACAAACGCTTGCCAAGCACAACATGTCCACCTACTGAAACATTAGCTTTCACTTGTGCGGAGACAGTCCTGTTTGAGTCTCTGCCGAGCTGATAGTCTCAAGTGGAATGAAAAGTCCTGTTATCGGACTGTCTCCTGTGAGTTCTTAGCCCCATCCTTTAAACAGTATTAAGGTCGCGCAGACCCCTAATCTCTCTGAATGAGCTTGGTGAGAAGCCCGCTGATTGTCAAATCTCGACACGTCCTGCAGTCTTAACGTCTCTCTTCACGCACACAGCTGCGATTTGGCTGGCTTTCTTCTTCTGCCGACGTGGAAGTGAGGGATTTCGTGTTTTGAAGGGTGTGAACGTTCGGCCGTGATGTGAGAGCGCAGCAGAAATGTCAAGTGTTGTAAAAGCATGAAGTGACACTTTGATTGTCCTTGTACAAACAGCACAGGCTGTTTTGGTGCCAGTCAGTATCATCTGTACTGCAGTAATCATAATTTAGCCACGCCAGCGTCATAGGCTCCGGGGACGGCTACGTCTGTTGATCGGTCATTGGGTCAGCGCACCACTTTGGTCCAGACTGAAATATCTAATATAACTATTTGATGGATCACCGTGAAATGACGTACAGACATTCATAACATTAGCATTTGGCTCTAGCAGCATCTGCTTTAAAGTTGACTGTCAAGTCAATTACTTATTAGTCTTTTATTGTATTTACATTTACAATGCCGTATTTATTACAAACTATGGAGGCCCTATAACAAAGACTGATTAGCTCTTGTTTTTTTAGCCTCCTTCCACCTGATAAATCGTCTCCTGAATTCATTCGACCTTCCCAAAATAGTTTATTAAGATCGAACACACATGAGGAATGGTCTGAAGTCGCTACTAGTCGCCTCCAGACTCTTTATCTCACTAATCCTCGTAGAAATTGGTGTTATCGATAAATATCTCTCCTTGATCTATGAACTGAAGAAAGTCGCTCGCTCTTTTCTTTCGCCGTCCCTCCCTCTGCTCGATACCAGTGTCTTTTCAACACATTAAACTGCACAGCGGTGTTCAAGTGTCTCAATGTTACCCAAGACTTACATTACACACTTCATGTTTGTTTTTTTGGTTTCTACTGAGCCACACCATCTGTGCATTCTTTACGTTGCCAATCTTGAATTTAATGTGAGCGAGGGCTTTTGTCATAAAATCATTCGGTGGTTCAATAAAGTTTGTGTGCCAAAAGGAGAGAGGGCCGCCTGCTTTTCTGCCTCTTAAGCAATAACGTCGAGATTATTGAACAATCCTTGAAGAAGCTCAAGTTCAACAAAACTGTCAGGTACGAGGCCTCCGTGGAGGCGATAAAGTGACGAGGCGTTCTAAGCTCAAAAGGTCCCTAACATGGCGCCGGAGACTAGCTCCAGAAAACGTTCCCTGGACATCTTCAACAAGTAACAAAGCTAACAGACACATAATTGCATTGAGTGAGCTGTGAGTGAGAAATGTTCTTTTTATGTTTGAGATGTCACTACAACCAGTCCCTTTATGTATTTTCATAAGTGAGTAAATGTTTCTGCTAAAGCACTGGCTGGTTTGGTGTATTTCTAGTCATTTGAATTAAATTACAAGGCTGCAGCCAGGTTTTTAATTCCCTCAACGCACTCCTTACTTGCATCAGACATTTAAAGGGTCTCTGAATCTTTTCCTATTGTTGGACTTTTTATTATTGAGTTCTCTGTTGAATTATGTTTTCTTGAAGTTTTAATTCCCCACATGAAGATGCTTCTTTCTCTCCACGCTGACAGACAGAAGATTCACTCCGGATCTTTTTTTTTTTTAAATCAACAACAAAGTGGAAGATCTTGTGCACACGCAACAGTGAAACGTCTAAATGAGCTGGTTAAATATAGATCAGAGCATGTGGTGATTTATTAATTCACTCTCAGTCCCAGTCCCATCAATGATCTCATCGCTCTGAAACAGTGAGGGCCAATCACAGCAAAGTATGATAACAACAGGTCCACAAGGGAGATTAAAGAACCCCCTCGCCTCACACATGAAAGTTTATCTAGAGGCAGTGTTTAATTTGTCTCAAGCAGCACTGAGGTGTTGACTTTGTTGAGCTTCTGTAGAGAGCCTGCACCTGTTGCCTTTTTATCCTTTATCATTTATCTTATCTTTTGTTTGGCCACTCCAGACCTGTCCCTGAGCTGCCCTGCTCTGCCAACTCGAACTTGCCAACCCTCCAGATTTTTTTTGGAGATTCTCCCAAGTTATGGCAGATTTTCACACCTTTTTTTTTGGGTCATTTTGTTATTGCAATCTGTTTCTTGCTCTGTGAAACTCTAAAACTCTACAGCTACACCAAAGCGAGAGGTGCAAATTTCCTGCAAAGAATTCCTTTATCTTACGGGAAGGGTCTGCCTGATCTAACCCTACCCCCACATTTCAAGAAAAGGACATGACCTCATAGCGCTCATCCCTTTGACCCTGTTACTCATATGTATGGATTGAAAATGTATACTGCAAAGCTAATCGATTCTTACACTGGTGGCGTATTGGATGTCCCTCCATATGTTCGTCTCCCTGGAGAGGTCCGATGTCTCAAACAAGTTATCCAGCACCACCTCCCCGATCATGTCGTGCCGTGAAAACCGGTCAAAGTCAAAGACGCTCATATGGAGCTTCCTGACTGCCAGCTCGTCGTAAGGCACGGGAAACTGGAAGCTCTCGCTGAATGTTGGGTTGAGTGTCTTCCGGTGGACGCGAGTCTGGAACTTCTTGCGGTCCGGCAGCAGGTAGATCTTCACGTAAGGGTCGGATGTGCCGCATAAGTCCTTGGCAGGTAGATCTACCGCCTTGAGGATGTTGACTAGGAGGGCCTCGTTTTCATAGTCGTACTTGAGAGAGAAGTTAATCGAGCCACAGTTTTTGCTGCTGCCATTCTTGGATGAATCCTCCGTTTCCGGGGCCTTCTGTTGGTAGAGCTCTGGCTGGATGCGGCCGATGCTGGTGGGCTTTTCGTCTTTGTCCACCACGTAGTCATTTCCCAGGTCTAGACTCCCTACCTGCATCTGCCTGGGCAGGTGTCTTTTGAATGAATTGTGCCTGCAGGGACATGACAGACAGGTAGAAAGAAAGAAAGAGTGACAGGGAATGGTTTGTTTTAAAGAGCTGTAGTGAAGATGAGCAGAGAAAGTCCGGGGAGGTTTTGACTTGAAGGGACACATTCAAAGCTGACCTAAAGAACTGGCTTTCACATGTCACATCACATTTTCTATTAAACCTACAACTGCTCAAAGATAACAGGCAACAGCTAGATGGTTTTCTTGTGCGAGTGACCTGCATGTGACCTATATTTATTGTGTTTTTAAAAAAATGCACGAGGACAATTACCCTTCGAAAGATAAGCTACTATTCACACACTCTGAATATCAATTAAGAATATTTCCGATTTGCATTTGACACTGTTTTGTTCCCGCTTTCCACTGGGATTGTCTCGTGTTTTGCATGAAGAATGGGGGAAAAAGGAGTAGGTGGAATATAAAAGCAAAGTCAAGATGAAACGGCAGTAAATTTATGAGATAGCAACAAGAACAAAAGAGCCCAGTGACAGCCCCAGTGAGGACTAAATGAGGACCCAGGAGTGATAGTTTGCTGTGTCAGGACTGTTTTCAGTTGCTTTAGTCCAAAGAGGACAAAGAGACGTGTTTTTTAGCTGCTTGATAAGCAGAATTGACTACTGCTGTTCACATATTAACACGGTGAAATTGTGCTTGTATTTTCTCAGGCGAATGTTTTTTTTTCTCCCCCCCTCACTCTATTTCATTAATTCTCACGAAGAAGCCATCACATATAATTAGCCTTACCGTAACGACCTGCGAAGAGGTGCCTCTGAGGCAGAGAGCAACACGATCTACAGCGTTTATTATAATTACCTCTGTAGATACCAAATTGCTTAGATCGAAGATTTCTGCTTTCATTAGTTTGCTGAGGGTATGTCAGCAGGCACTGCTGCTCTTTGAAAATACAATAGCACTGAGTTTTTTTTTCCTGATTTTATTCTTTTACTTCATGTCGCATTAATAGACCTCCTGTGCCACATGATGTTGCGTCTTAAACTCTTCTGATGGTTCATGCATGCATGCATGTGTGTATGTACCCCTAAGCCTGTTTACACATGAATAACCGCATCAAACCGTCTTGTGTTTTATCAGTTGCACACCCACATGCACATGTACATGACTAACCGAGTCGAAGACGTCGGCTCAGTGGTTTGCCTCTGCATGCGTTGTGTGCGGCGCAGGAAGTGCTCCCTCATGGACAGCTGCACATCAGTGGGGATGTCCGGAGATGTATGGCTTATCTTCACTGCTGCCTCCAGGAAGCCCATCGAGCCCATGGGGTCCTTCACCTTCTCTGTCGCCATGGTGACAGGCGGCTGCTGGGGACTGGGCAGCAGGGGAGGCGACTGGAGCGGGCGGTGCTCTGGGCCACAGGCCGGGCTGAGGGATGGGCTGGGGAAATGGGCCTTAGTCCGCCAAGGCACACAGCAAAGCTTCCAGGAGACGAATGTAAGAAGGCCGAACAAAGCCAGGCCACAGACCACAAACACGCCGAGCAGGAGGCCAGAAGTAGCGTCTGGTGGCGAACCACGGGGACCAGAAACAGGAGGATCACACAATATGGACAAACAGATGGTGATTACCAGGGTGAGACAGGGAAAAGAGAGAGAGAGAGAGCGACAAGCTATTAGAACATGATTTTTCAAGTGGCCTGGTGCTATATCAGTAGTTTTTAGACTAAGACTAAAGACAGTGAGCCAAGTATACTGGGAGATGTGCTTCATAAATATTAAAGTAACCTCCATTAGTCTTCAGTTCAGCCGAGGAATAAGGGAAGCATATTAATGTAAACAGAATCCAAATGTGAGTAAGGTATGCAGTCATGCACATACACAGATCATTTTCCATGACATGAGGCTTCCTGTGTGGGTAAAAGTAATTACAGTCTGACACAAATCAAACAATGTAGTCTATTTTAATTTGGAAAAGAAATACTCGTGGGAATAGAACCGAGTGTCAGGAGTCTTCCTCTTGGAATTTTACCATGAAACAGATAAAAGCCGGGCACACTCAAACTCATTTATTTTCCGGCGTTTTGAATATGCTTCCTGGGGAACAGGCGGCACACAAAAGGCCTGGAGACGAACCAGGAATGCTGACGAGCACTCTGCGAGGATTCACAGAGGCAAACACAGAAAACATGCAGTCCTGTATCTCTAAGCTTTCTTTTGGGTTTGGGACGTTTGCCAGTTTTTGATTTAAAGTAATTATATTTCACCACCTGATACATGGAATATTCTCCACACTTCTTTTCTTTTGCTGCTGTAATTGAATTCAATTCTCTTACATTTTGCCCGAGTGCTGTTTTTTCACATGCACTGATTACTCGAATTTATCTACAATAACTCAGCGCCTCAGTGGCTCAGAGGATCCACGTCTCTGCTTCGAGGCACAGTGAAGTAGCTCCTTTCTAATATTTACCTGGCTCAACCATTTCTCACAAAATATGAACACAGACGAGCGCTGAAATCCGCATGTGAGAACACGTGTGATTTATTGTTTCTATGGAAAATCAGATAATGACAGACCTTGCGGTATTCAGATTCATTACTGAGCCAAAAGAAGTAATACTACTGTGGAAAACTTGAGTATTCAGCAGCTTAAGTACTATTATCTCCAAGTGTTGAAGCACAATGTTTGTCAAGTATCAGCGGTGGCACAATGTAACAAAGTACTTCTAAATGTAAATGTCTAATAAGTACAATTTAAAGGTACTTTTTACATCTCTGTAGTGGTACTTTTACTTTTTTTTTCTTACTTTAAGTATATGAGTGCCTATTCAGTAGTAAAAGTACTCTTACTCATGTTAACTTATGCATACTCGTGCAGCAGAATGGCTCTTGTGTCATAATATTATGACTCTTTATTATGATTATATTATTTGATACGCCTATGAGTAGTTCAGTCCGTATCAGTGCATCATATTTTATATAAATACACATGTTTTTATGTAAATTCATAATGTGCAAAGTTAATATGGAGTATAAAGTACAATGTGTCCTCTGAAACATAAGTGTAAAATAGCATAAAATTAAAATATTTAGTAAACTTGACTACTGGTTTTTGATGTCAAACACCTTTAAATGTCACAATAACTCATGACATCATGATTAGTTGGATGACAAACTATCTAAACTGTCCTTAGGTGACCGCTTTTTGGGAACAAATGAAGAGATTTCAAATTCAGACTAAATGAACTGTCCACTAAGGGGAATTTATAGCTTAGCCAAGTGGTGGACAGGATTTCAAGTCTGGGGGATTTATGCCTGGGGAGGATTTCTCAGCTGTCCACAGCCTCGGTCTCTCTATGTCATCTGAAATTTCACACAGCTCTCCACAAAAGCTTTCGGCCTTGACTGGACTGTCGCTCGCAGAGTCTTCATCTGCCGTCACAGCAAATTGAAGCAGACCCCGCGCCGCACACCAACACACGAGTGCCAGTGGTGACAGACTTTCGCTACGAAATACGTTGACAGGTCAGAAATTTGTATGTGGGTATGTAACTTCCGTTCTGTTTTTCCACTGCAGCAGCAACTTTTAAAGTGAAGTGTCTACTGAAGTAAAGTCTGGCACGCCCAACACAACTGAGACCTTAGTAATGTCTCCGAAAAATAATGAAAAAAGTTTAAATTAATGGATTTTGTCACTCGTATTTTTATTCATTTGCACCCAGCAGTCCCATAATACCTTGGTTGGATGCAAGCAGTAAGTGAGTTATGCTTTGGGCTACATTTTAGCAAAATGGCACCATTAAAAACATTAAAAACAGCTATTGGCACGTCCTGATTGCAGTGCACCCATGAATATATTGTAAACTATCACTGATTTGCTTTGATATGGAATAAAACAGGCAGGATTCTCAGGCAAGCTCTGGAGTTATAAGCAAGCATATGTTGTCTATTATTTCTAAGTGGATTTATGGATGTTTACTCCCGAGCTATATTCAGGTTAATGGCATCCTTTGAAAGCATACGTCACTCTGAATCTAAATATACGTGCATCAGGTCTTTTGTTCTCCACAAAGTGCCATTTTTTATGCAAATTGCAGCACTCAGGGTACCTTAAAAGCCTCTGTGCGTCGTATCCTGTGCTGCACCGCCACGATCGAACTACAATAACCAACTTCCTGTTGTTTTTTATCAGCATGCACCTGTTCCAGTCACCTCGTGTGGCATCTTTGCTCATGGCGAATCTCACAGTTTGTGCCAAGCCTGCTTGTGAGCAGACTGTCACATCATAACGTGGAGTGTTTGTGCGATGACCTTTTGTTCCCATTGCCGCTCTGAAACGATAATTACCTGACTCACGTTTTACACTTTGTGCGACAGATGCAACAGTTGACAGAGGTATAAAAAGAAGATGAAACTGCGATAGTTTGTTACTTGGATCTGAGCCGTACACCTGTCACAAGTCTACTTTGGTGGGATAAGGTTAATGAGAGAGTTCCAGCGCTGCGATGCCTCCAGTACAATAAGTCGTTTCTAGCCATAATGACTGCAAAAATAGAACTCTTGGAAGCGAAACGCTGGCTTTAATGTTCAAAAAAACACAAGACATACTGTATGCAGAGAGATAATGATGCAGCGAGAGAGCATGAATGTGAGAAAGACAGAGAGTGATAGAAAAGCCATTGTTCCTCCTCTCCAGACAGATGGGTAATGGAGCAGAGCTGTGTGAACATATTACTCCCTCTGGACACAACCTAGCCTGACAGCGTGAGACTAGACTGACCTCAGGGTTTAGCACACAATTAATGATCACACCCACACCGTGCAGGAGTGGACTATCGCTATCCTGCAGTCAATCAAAAGGGTCTTTTTTTATCCTTTCATGCTGAAAACAAAATCAATGCTTCGGTGGGGGAATCAATCTCACTGTAAAGCTTTTTCAGGTGGGTTTCAGGGCACCGCTGTGTGAAAGACAGGTCGTTCGTTTTAAAAAACGGAAACATCCAGGTATCGACCCCTGAGCTGGGTGACTTGCGTGATTGCAGTGACAGCTCCAGTCCAAAAATGTTGTGGCACGCTTACCCTTTCCAACAAGAACGAACCATGTCGAGCTCTGCAGAAAGCAACCGGTGGCCGCTCTACCCCCTGCTGCCACTTTGCATGTTTCAGTCTGATCGTTGTTTGTCACAGTCATGAGCATCTTGGTTCACGCAACCAACCTGAAAACACGAGCCAGACATGATCAGGTGTTTCTGATGGCGCACAAATTTAATCAAGGTTTGTTTTGAAGTTGAGTCAGAGAGCAAAGTGAAGCCTGTAGGGCTTTTCTCTCTCTCTCTCTCTCTTCTTATCAAGTGCTTTCAAATCTAACCTGGTTTCCATAGTAACCCGGTCATTAGAGAGACTATGCACTCTCTCTCTGTTTGCTGTTATGAATTGACTCATCCTGGGCAGGAAAAGTCCACTCCACTGAAGATAATACTCATAGGTGAGAGAGATGTCAAAATGCTGTTTGTGGTGAGTAAATTACTTTACACAAACTGTAGCCTGCAGTGTGATGGGGATTGGGGACACACTGTAGGTGAAGGCAGTGATTTTACTGTCACATGAGGGACTGAGGAAAAATTGTTATGGGTAATGCAATTTCTCACCTCGCGTATACTGTATATGCTTCCCTTTCAAGATTTGTTGCCAAAGAAAAAATACATATACAAAACAAAAAATAACCCTGGTAAAGTATGTTTTCTATATACACGCCCAAACAATCAATGGGTTTTAGAGTAAAATACATATGTCGATGTTGATGTTCCCAGGTTGCTTTAGCTTCAGTGTTATAGCATAATGTTATATATATGTACGCTTAAAACCTTTATACGGCTTTACAACGAAACCACTTGTCTTTTCAGCTGACAAAACCTGCAGTTGTGGACACTTTTATTTATTTATGTGTGAAACTAAATGATACTAACATTAAACATGAATCTAACTAACGTGTTCAAGTGTAGCTACAGCTCGTAAGATCAGCTAGTGACAAAACCTTGGTTGTGTCACGATGGCAGTCGGGACTGTTTATTCCCTGTGTTCCCTCTTGTTTTTTCCTATCCTTGGGTTTACTTGTCAGTCTCTCCTTGTTAGTCTCTGTGTCTGTGTGTTGTGGCCCTGGCACATTTCCCTGGTCCCTCCTGGATAATCACAGATGAAGCACACCTGCCATTCTTCAGCTCATCTGCCTTCCATCAATTCAACTGCATATAAACCGCCAGCCTTCCTCCCATGCCATGTCAGCTCGTTTGTTCAGCTACTGTGGTAGTCTACGTTTGAACCTCCTTAAACTATTCCTGTTGGTTTCCTAGATGATTTCTAACCTCTGATCCTCTTGGATCCTTGGACCATCCCCTCCTGCCATATACCTGCTTGCCTGCTCTCCACCAACCATCTCCGGGAAGCCCACATTCCACCCCCACTGCTTTACCTCAGCCATTCCCTCCACTTCATCATCGGACCCTCTCCCCTTCTCTCCCACATCACAAACAAATTCCCTTCTCTTGCCAACCATTGTCTGAGCCTGCATTTTGGGTCAGTACCTATGTTATCATGGCAGGTTGAGTACAAAAAACGAGAAGATGCTTTTGTTTTCTGTGTGAAATCAAAAACCCCTTAGTAAAAATTACTTAAATGACTGTACCACATGTGGGTACAAGGATTTTAACGTTTTTTCCGGGTTGCTTTAGCCTCAGTTTTTAAGCATAATGTTATATATGTAGCCATGATGTAACAAAAAAAAACATTTTAGCTTTAAATTACTGGATCTAGAAATGTGGGTTACAAATGAGAATTACTTATTTCTGTTTGAAAGTGAAGACACCAAAGAAAAATCCAAATAAAACACTTCTTCTTTTTAATGATCCAAAACTTCTTCTTTTTTTTTTTTTTTTAAGATTGTTTTTTTGGCCTCTTCAAGCTTTTACCTCTCAAATTTCATCCACAAATGTGTTAAAATCTGCGTTAATGAGCGCTTCTCCTTTGCAGAGATAATCCATCCACCTGTCAGGTGGAGCATATCAAGACGCTGATTAAACAGCGTGACTGTGACACAGGTGTACCTTCGATTCATCACTCTTAAAATGTGCAGTTTCACCTTGAAAGAAAGAAATCAATTAGGCATTGAACCTGGGCTCTGCAGACCTTAACTTACCTTTTTATTTCCTCCCAGGAGGGAAAAGCCATGACCTGTCCTACCCTGCCTCTGATTGGCTATCAAGTAAGGCCATAGTTCTGTCCCATTAAAATATCACGGTCTTACTCTCTCTCTTTTCGTTATAACGTTCAGGAAAATATCAATAACTCTGAATAAAAATGGGAAAAATAAGATCCAGCACCACATTCATTCATAACTACCCTCAGTGATCAATAACGAAAGAACCACTGCTGTGGCGTGCACTGCTGGCCTCATTACCTACAGGCCGATGATGTCGAAGGATGGCGGTGAGCGCTGGTGCTGTCTGCGCCTTGTAGACCACAATTACTCATGCTCTCTGCCTGCCACACATGACATCTGATATTTCCCCAGGAAGAAAAGAGGAGCTGCGAGAAAAACATGCGAACGTAGGCGTACCCAAGATGTACGACAAGAGAGAAAGTTTAACTTTTTCTGACTCGTCTCTTGAGATTTCATTTTTATTCCTTGTGACAGATTTAAATATTTTTGACAAATTAAAAATCCTTCTTCCCAACAGTGGTTGTTTATCACCCTCCAGCAGCGACAGATACTATCTATATCTGCTTTTTCTTCTTGCATCAGTGGTATGGGATGGATTCAGCGAGTAATTTTGGGGCGAGATATTAAGCGTAAGAGGATCATGTGCAGCTGACTTGTTATTTATGGTTACAATTTACAGAGAAAATTAAACTGTTTCAGGAAATGTTTTTTTTTTAGACAGCAAGCGATGAAATTGGAAAAGTTCATCGACTGATTTCCAGCATAAAATAGGTTTTTATAGTTCACTACAGTCTCCTTAAATTGTAAACGTGTCCCGAAAAAAAACAAACACTTGTTTCAAAGCTGTCAGTAGTGGCTTTCCTGTCTTCTTTCCCTAAGGGGGGGGAATAATACCCTCTAATCTTGATGTGGGTACCTCAGCCATTTTTGGATTCCTGTATCCCATGGTGTCTTTTTCAGAGCAATCAGAAAATCCCTTAATCCCCCCAGATCCTCAAATCCTAAAGCCCCACCACATCCGCCGAGGAGTTTAGGCCCGAGCAGATGAGCTAGGAGGTGTGAAGATGAATTTGAGGCCGTGGAGAGAAACATTATCCACCAAGGTGGGGAAAAGATGTTACGGGGACATTTTCTACATTAGCCTCACAGAAGCATTTCTTAGTAATTATCCTTATTTTAAATATTTATAGACATATTAGTCATCGCTGATTGCTTTAGTTTCAGATCTGTGTGCAGAAATAGAGCATGAAAACACTTTTTAATGATCGCAATGAGATGGATGAAGATTGTTTCTTTCCAGCTTACTAAAAGTTGTGTTTTATTACAGGGTAAACTTGCAGAGTAACCCTGTTGTGTTGGTAATAAAGATAAAGGAAACAGAACCTTTAAAGACACAAGAGATAACTGTTTTCCATTTTGTGAACTCAGCAGCAGCCTTAAGCGGAAAAAAAACCCTGAATATTGGGTACTACGTCAAATGCAACAGTACAGACAAAAGATTTGGGAGGAAAGGTGGAGGGGGGGTCTTTAAAACCATTTGTTCTTGTTTGTCAGCTCAATCATTCAGTCCGCTTGGCAGTTCCAACTCGCGAGGCCAAGATATACTGTCAAGTGGAAATATGTTCAAATATTTTAGAGCTGTCTGGCAGAGCAGGGTGGTGTTTTTTTTTTTTTTTTAGTTTGAGCAAAATATGCAACAGAGATGTCCTTGTCCAGGAAAGTGTCACTGTGAAAATGTTCAAAGTTAGTGACAGCTGAAGGATGCAAGGCCGTCTGAGGACAGACGTTTGCAGCAGAATGATAAACATCTTCACCTTTACTCATCCCAAAGCCTTTGTTACCTCTAGTTTTAATAGTAGGGGTGTTGTTTGTCGTATCTCAGATGAGGAATCTGTCCTTTCATTTAAAGAACAGGTTGACATTTTTGGAAAATATGCTTACTCACTTTCCGATGGAGAGGGATGAGAAGATCGATAGCACTCTCAAACAGCTACAGCCAGCAGCTTTTTTTTTATCTTAGCTTAGCACAAAGACTGGAATCAAGGGGAAACAGCTAGCCTGGCAGTAACAAAAGACACCTACCAACACCTCTAAAATCCACAAATTAACAGGTTATGTCTTTGTTTAATCCATACAAAACATGTTCATGAACTGCTGTTAGGATTTAGCTGTTCTCACCTGTTTCCATCAGCTTCATCATCTTCATATTTCGCAGATAAGACAGGAGAGTGGCATCGATCTTCTCATCAAACAGCACGCCCACGTAAGACCTTTTTAACCGCTCCTTAAAGGCCTGTCCACGCGATGGCTTTTCCATTTACAAACAGTCGAGGATGTGAGCGCTGCACGGAGGGTATAAAACCCATCACCGCAATGTCATTTAGAGATTTAAAGAAAGAAAGCAGTGAAATTACTGTTTGCTGTGCTTTTTCTCATGTCCCTAAAACTTGTTTACATCACACACCATCTGTCAGCTGCAGGGTATAGCTGACACGACACGTGGAATTCCTGCAAGAAATCACACCGATGCGAACTGAGAGTGCATGAAGTACGTGAGAAACGACGTCAGACAATCAACGTCAAGGTAGCACGGGTAAAAAGTGCACGACTCTGCAAAAGCTTCCTTTTGGGGATACTTAACATTTTCCGGACATAACTTTTGCAATTGCTGCAGTTTATGGTGCAAAAACAAGCTTTCTTTTTATTTTCTGTCACCCACATCTGCAAAAATTTCTATCCGTTTACAAAGTGAGCAAGAATACTTCAAGTATTCAAAGTATTGAAGTCTTTATTGCGTACTTCTTTCTTGTTCTTGTTTCCTGACGTCACGGACACCCTTGACTTAAGCGACTGAATGTTATCGCCATCCTTCTGACTGATACATATCGATGTTTTTAGAAAACAACAATCAATTTTTCGCCACCCGAAAAAAGGTGCATTCTCTGTGCCTTAGTGTTCCCACTGTCTCGCTACGTAATGAGTTGACTTTGCTAATGGACTTCAGAGGGCTCATACAATGTGCCAGCGTTCACACTCAATAATCCGCCCAGGAGACTCTCAGAAAGCTGTTATCTCCTCCACAAGTGTGAAGTTAATCAAAGTGCAGTCTCTCTCTTTCCCCCTTCCATGTTTTCTAATCCTCAAAAAACTCGGCGTCACCTATCCAGGAAACTCAAAATATTAAGCTCATTACAGTGTTTAATGTATTTTGGCTTGAGCACATTTCCCGTGGTGTCAAATGTCATTCGAATGCTGTGTTCAGGCGGCCAATCGGAAGCCACGTGGGAGCCCTCGCCGGTGCTGTGATCGCAGAGTTCAGTCCAGTATTAGCATCTGGTCCTATCACACAATTAACCTGCTTGTTGACCAGGAGCCCCTATCTCTGTCGTGCAGCCTTCAGTGTGCCAGGTTCCCTTTACTCACGGGGCCTGTTTGCAAAGAGTAAATGTTGAAAGAGATTGCTGCGCTTCACACAGGCTTGTTATAGAAAATAAACATTAAAAAAGACGTTCACACTGTTGAATTTTGATAGCAATTTACATTATTAATGAGAGAGATACTGCAAAATTGACCAATTACTCATTAGCACTTAAAATTAATTGTGATTTTCCTGAGGCAGACTTCTAATGAACATTGATTTGCTACATTATTTGGGCTAAATTAAACCATCTATCTCCAGGTTTATGTATTATTTTTTATTAACTGCTTTTATGACATTTCACCGCCGTCATTTGCAGCAACTTCTGTTGCATGAGAATGTGATTTATTGTAGAAAAAAGAGCATACAGTAGTTTGAAGATGTGCCGGACCGGATGAATCACACACTAAATCTTAAAAGTTTAAACTACAACAAGATTTTCTAAATTCTGTTAAATAAACAATGTGAATAAAAGATTTCCATCAGTATTTCAAGCTGTGCCGAGCAAGATTTTCACCCCCATCGTCTCTCAGCTGTGTTACCCATGAGACGCTGCAGATTTGTCTTGTTTACCCAACTAAGAAACATCAGCTATGTGTGAAGCTTCTTTGTCACATAACTGCCTCCTCAAAAGCAGCAAGAGAAGATGCCATCTCTGGCAAACGATGATGTAAAACATTACAGATTTGAAGCGTTGGTTAAAGGTTAAAGTCTGGGCGTAGTCTACATTTTACTTTTTGTCAAAAGACCAAAACCAGCGATGAACTGCTTCTATTAACAAACACTGTCTGTGTACTGGAAGTGGTATATGCTGTTCCTTCATTGTTGTCATTCTGTTGCACTGGGTGACATGTTCCCTCTTTACAATGAGCTTAAGTAGTTTATTGTGGATCACACCCACATATACCATCCTGCTGCCGGAAAGACACATGGGTATTAATCCGCTGCTAAAAATAGTCCCCAACAAATACAGTATTCACTCTTGTTTTCGTCGTGTTTGCTTTAAACTACAGCAAGAAATTACTGACCTTTTACCTTTTTTAAACTGAACCTGTGTATATATTTATATGTTATAAATGAAACTATTAACAGACTAAAGACATTTTCAGGACAAACCACAGGTCTGAAAGTATTGAGACTGATGACATATGTTGGTTTTATCTTTAAGTACATGTGCAGTGCAATTTATGTAAACTATGTTAGAAGAAGTATTCCCCCTGCCATTTCAACAACACTGCAACATCGCTGGTGTCTGTATGTTAAAGCAATGTTTTATTGATATTCAGACATACGGTAGGTGTTATGTACTTTACAGCATTATGCATGCAGACATGGCAGGACATTTACGGAAAGAGCCATCTGCTCACACAATATTTGGCATGTGGTGCGTCAAAGGGAGCGGTGCTATGTCATTAAGTTCTGGCAAACCTGTTTCACATTGGTTTGCATTCATTCATTTGTTCTTGTTTGGTTTAATCTGATCGTGACATTTCAAAAAACAACCCTAGATCAATAAAATACTAATACTACAAGGTCTGCCTTGTACATCCTTTGATTTTTAAAAAGGACACACTACCGCCTGTATTGACACAGGCATTGGTGCAGAATTGTCCAATATGGACGCAATTCCTACACACCCAACCTGCCCATCTTCATTCTTCCCTCAGGCATTAGTTTGGTTTGGTTATTACCCAAAGCATTGACTGACAGAGATGCCTCTGCATAGTTCAGGTGTTACGAGCCCCCCCCGACCTTGCGTCACCTCATCATTGCCCTCATTCAGCTCGAGTTAAAAAGGTAGCATGCCATTCCTCAGACACCTGACGTGCGGTACATCTGCATCCTGCCTGATCCATCATCCTCGAGTCTGCGCCATCACTCTGTCGCTAATGAATTTTTACCGTACAGGGGGCTATAAATATTATATCCAATATGAAGTCCTATGATTTGTTTTATATGAGATGTGGAGGAAAAAGAATATCGTAAACCAGACGGCGTTAGAATCTCTATAACGCAAGAACTCGTGAGACCAGCCTGAGCAGGTGGAGTGCGTGATGCTATCAAATAATAAAGGCAGACAATTTACAACATTACAAGGGTGGAGAACCTTTATCGATTTGGCCCGTACGTCCTGTATGGCACCGTATGGATGTTTTAATTTCTAGCAGTATCACAGTAAAAGAAACAGGCTGCATGCTGCCCACCCCCCCCCTGTAAAAATAGCTTAAACTCATTTTCAGTCTCAGTAATTTTCATCACCAGGGATTTTAAATGGATGTGCTACATCCATTACAGACAGAAGTTATAAGCGCCTGGTATTGCACCGTGAAAGCTTTTGCTCCACTCAAAAATGCTTCATTGCCCTGAAATATTGCGCTGTTAATCACGGCGAATAAACATGACTAGCAGCCACGCTGTCATGTGTACGGAGAGGATGTGAGTGATGTGGAGGGAGTGGGAAGACACTATAGCTTCTTAATGTCTCTGATTAGGTTTAGGAAAAATACGTGGGAGAAACATAATTGAAACGGAAATATGTTTTGGCATTTTTAAGAGCCTTTAAAAATGATTGTTTACCGGAGGCTGTAAGGGCGATGGATATTTAATAGAGCTTGTTTAAAAGACAGAGTGAGGCAGTAAATATTTGTACATTAGACAATACTAATAATATTCGATTGTTTGCAGAGTTTTAAAGGATCAGTGTGTACGATTTAGCGGCATCTAGTGGTGTAGTTGTGGATAGCAACCCCTTCCACTCGCCCTATGGATGTAGTGTTTGGTTGTCCGTCCTAGGCTACTGTAGAAATGTCTGAAGATATAAAAGGCTCATTCTAAGGTAACAAAAACATTATTATAACATTATACAACATGACTACACACAAATGAAAACATAATTATGAATATTAGATTTAATTTCTGTCGTATTCTGTGAATAAAGCCTCTTAAATCTTGGACCTTTTAAAGGAATAGTTTGACATTTGGAGAAATCTGAAGAGCGCCAAACTCGCTGCTTTCAGTTTTTGCATCCTAGTTTTTTTTCTCAAGCACACATCAACCCCCATATAGTAAAAAAAAATTGCCACCACATCAGATTTTTTTTTTTTGGTGGTTGGGGGCAGGACCTTGGTGTGACCTGACCTTTCGGCCTTAGGGCTGTGAATGATGGCAGCAAACAAACAAGTCAGCACGAGGAAATGATGCATCCATCACTCTGAGTCTGATGAATTAACCGAGGCCAGTCGTCTCATGATGCATCGTAGCACAGCTGATAACACAAAGCGCTTCATCATGAACGGAGCGTTATCAGGACAAAAAAAAAACCCCAACCCCAGCACTGCTCAGCGACGCAGCTTACCTGCGAGGGTTTAGCAGCTGAATCCACTCATTTCTCCACTCTGTAGCGGTGTTGACTTGATCCATCAGATCTTGATAAATGATTATTGATTGTGCAGCAGGGATGCAGCTGAGAAGCTCTCTACATTGTATATGGCAGCGGTGTAAAGTCCATTATTCCAGCACTTTGCATTTACAGCGAAGCAATTAAATAATCACGTGTTTCCTATATGTTCTGTGAGACTTCTTTACATGTTTAGTTCAGCTCCCAAACAAAAACCCATTAAAGCACTTTTCTGTCCTGTAAAACATTCTGGGAACGCAACCTCCAACGCAGAAGCTGTCCTTATCGAATTTTGTGGTCGACCGTTTGAAGAAACCTAAATTTATACCGGACAAACACAGAGTCAAAGAGTGCCTTGAGGGTGTTTTTCGTATTACATCTGCTAGTTGTTGTTTGGGGAAAGAGATCACAGTGTTCACGGTGCAGCATGAGGTTGTGATGAAAGTGTTTGGTTAAAAAGCTGCAGCGTGAGTTAAAGTAAGAAGCAATAATGAAAATAAAGATTTGATAGAAAGTGTAATCACGGAACATTTTTTCTCAAATTTTGTTTTTTGAGAAGCTGGATGAAAATTCTACCCGGGATGCGGTTTGATAGCATTTCATGGAAGCTGAATCATGTTTGATTGGTGGGAAATGAAATCTGAAAATAGAGTTGAAATCTCTTTGATTATTGATTAATTTTTTTATGTAATCTTTCAAGACAAACTGACAAATCTAGTTCCATCTTTTCACTTGTGAAGATTTACTGTTTGTTTTTGTCTTCTGTCACCTGTCTGACCCCTCCGATGGGTCGCAGGATGAATGTGAGGAGTTAAAACAAACATTTGATAGAACAAACGATTAATCCAGAAAGGAATTAATCATTACTCGCAGCCTTAGACATCCTAATTAAAGAAAACTGCTCTTTTTAATTCACTCTGTATCATACCTAATGGGTGTAGGGCTTCCACCATGTTTGGTCACTGCTCTTTGACAGTCATTAACCCTGTCCTGACTCATTTTTCTTTTTGCTGAGAGGGAAAATGCTGTTTGGCTTCTCACTGGGGAGGATAGACTGTGTGCTGCAGTAAAAATAATTCTACTTAATTATTCTGCAAATATCAACTAAATAAATCAGATTTTCTGCATGCATGATGCAGTTAACATTAGATGACCTTATCTCCCGTCGCTGCACGGCTACAGGTCAGAATCTGATGGGTTGTAAAACACAGTGTGACACCGAGGCTGAGCTCTTCTTCAAGTTATCAAAACTGTCACATGTTCTGACTTTGACATGATGGACAGGAGTTAAATATCTAAGCAGGGACTTGTTGTTCCCTGACTTGTGGTGAGTATCTTTTGTTGAGGTGTATCCGCGCTTTGGAACCAGTTTAACTTAAGTTAGACGTGTTCATTCAGTCAGTCTTGTTAACAACTGTGTGGAGTTTTCGTGTCAGACAGAGAGAGGCTGTGAATTAAAGAGTCAATGAGGGATTTGTTGGCCTCAAAGCTGAACAAATATTGGTATTTTACCAACTTTGGAGATGGAACCGGCTATCAGAACCAATCCATACTCGCTAAACCACCATTTGCATTTCAGCAGCATTAATTTATGAGCTCTTTCTTTGTCTAACAATGCAGAGATGTATCATTTGGACAAGCCATAAACATAAGCTTCTTGTGCCTCCACTTAACAAGTGCAATCATTGTCAGTAAAGCATATCCTCTTGTGTGTAAGAGCAATATTGTTTCCTCTCATGCACGGCTGGGCCCGAGTTATTGATCCAGGCCACAGGACTGTCAAAAAATGAGCCCAAATTTATATTGTATTGAAACAAATTGTGCCTGGAAGGGGCTGTCAGAGAGCTCAGCATTATCTCACCCAATCCTGCAGCTGTGCATTCCCAGCTGTGTGCTTTATCAGAATTATCACACCGCTGTGCACTATTGTTCACACACTGAGCTCCCCGTGCAGGGACATTTTACAGTCCAGCCTTAGTGAGTGACATTTTAACAAGAAGTCATAAAACATGTCACGGGAAAGAGAGGAAAGAAGACAAATGCCAGAATCCCTGAATCCGCTCACAAAGAAAAGCAAACGACCCCAGAGGCGATCCTGATCACACACAATCATGTCAATGCCGCTTACTACACACGCACACACTCACACACACACACACATGCACTCGGTCACACTTTGTAACCTACGCGCACATCCACAAATACACACACAGTCAAGCCAGGAGGGGCCACAAGGGTCCAGTTATGGCAGGAGCCAGCAGAAAACTGATAAGGCTGGCTGGATTTGTTTGATTCAACCTTCTCCCAAAGCTGCTGCTGCTGCTGCTGCTGCTGGAGGGGGAGGTGAAAATATATAACTGCACAGTGGGAACAGGTGAGTGAGGGAGGCAGGGGATCCAAGTGAACCGCAGAGATAAACATAAACACTGACTGGATTAACACTCAGCTCGACATAACAGGTGGTACTACTTTTTCTTTTTTTTTTTGCAGCAGCAGCATTTCTAACTCCACTTTCCTGTTGAACATAAAATTCTTTGCACATCATCATCACACCTGAAGTACTTTAAAGCCTAAGCGACAACGTGGCAGACCACAATGATCCGAATAACGCAATTTCCTCACAGCCTGACACGAGTTTGCAGGGCATCCTGCTTCATCTCTTGTCGTATTAGCCCCCACAGCTCTGTCGCTTCATCAAAGTGTCATGATGCACGTTGATCAAACCCAGCAAAAAGCGAGAGCGCGTGAGAGGGGGGGGGGGGGGGGGGGATAGGGGGACAAAAAAAAAAAGTGACATAAGCGTGTACAAACAAGCAGACAGAGACACAAATAGAAAACACACAAAGCTGTGACCTGACTTAACATTTTCTACGCTATGCAGTTGATTACATCTCTTTAACTGTGCCGTACAGGTGGCGCACAGAACATAAAGCATTAGTTCACAGTTGTTCAATAATTGATGTGGAAAGGACAAGTCAATACCTCGCCAATTTCACAAAGGTTCAGCGATATAATGGAGCAGAGGTGTGTAAGATAGAGGCGGAAAGTGCAGCTGCAGACATCCACTCTAATCAAATATTAACATGGTGCTTCATAAATGATAGAGAAGAGTATGATATAGTCGCTGCCAAAAAAAAAGGAGAAGTAGTTTTTTTTTTTATCCCAGCATGTATTATTCAGAAGTAAATACGCACAGTTAGTCAAAGATTACCAATTGAAAGGTTACAACGGCGTTAATGAGTGATTAACAAATAAAAAGCCACTGCTGCTCTGCATCTGAGAGACAGAAAGAGACAGAGAGAGAGAGAGAGAAGCGCTGTGTGTCTCACCCTCTCACATCCCAACAAACAAACTGACAACCTGCAACCAGCTTCACGGCATCTCAGCAGCAGCAGCAGCAGCAGCAGCAGCAGTGAAACCAAGCCAGGGAAATCAATCGTCAAAAGCGAACAAAAGAAAGAAAGAAAGAAAGAAAGAAAAAAGACGCTCAAAGCATCCGATTTGAACCACTGATTCAATCTGCTGTGACAGCTATGTACTCACCAGTGACAGTGTCTCTCACTTTTCCTCTCTTGATCCCTCACTCTCCCCCTCTCTCTCTCACTTCACCCTCCCTCTGTTTCTCTTTTTCCTCTCTCTCAGTGTGTCTCTTCTTTTTTCTCTCCTCTTTCTCTCTCTCACTTCCCCCCACCTCACTCTCTCTCCTCCTCCTCCTCCGGTCCTCTCCGTTGCTTGCTCCTGAACAGAATGAGCTTCCACTGCACTCAGGAACCCTGTTTCTATGGCAGTGTGAGCGAGCAGAGCAAGTCAGCAGGATACTGTAGTGCAAATGTCTAGGGGCAGATCCCTCACTCCAGCCCAGCGAACAGTCAAACAAACTCAATAGCCGTCTCACTTCAATCTTGTTGTGCTAAAACACCCGCAAGCTACTTCAACCTCTGTTGCAGGAAGCACTGTTGCAGTTGAACACACACAGCAAAAAAAAAGGGCGAAAAACCCAAGTAAAGAAATATTTACTTGCTCCCCTTAAAACACTGGCGATGCAGCAAAAGAAATGTGCATAACTTTAGGAGCATGAATATGCATGAGGGCACCATCATGAATATCAAAGCTTTTCATTGAATAGATGTCCAGATAACACATTCAAAGAGTTATTTTATTTATTTTTTTTCATACACAGAACAAGATTAAGCAAATGCATCACGAGGGATCAAAAGGGAGTCTTTTTTTTTTTTTTGATGAGCAACACATGCGAGCCTGCTCTTTTGTTCTGTGTCAAGAGAGCTCGCGGTAAGCTCGGCTGTGATGAACACATGTACGTCCACACACTGCTTCAAGAGGCACACACCCTTGATTTAATAAGCATGGGAGAAATTGCACCTCAGTCTGCAGTCCTGGCCATGGTCATGCGACATATTGCAGCACAATCAGTGCAATCTTCAACAGAGAGAGAGAGAGAGAGAGAGAGAGGGGGAGAGGGAGACAGGGAGAGCGAAGGAGGGGTGAGGGGAAGAAAGTGCAACCCCCCAGTCTTCCCTCTATCTAGATTAGCATCAGCTCCTCAACAGGCTGTGGGTCCGCAGAGGATGCTTCCATGACCAGAGGCTCCGACTGCAGAAGCACCTTGAAATCAATTGGATGTGCAACACTGACACAATAAATACAAATTAATTGCATTTGGAGCGCCGTGCACACATGTATGAAATGGTGCAGTTGGCAACGTTCGGGTATTAAGAAAGAAAAAAAGGGTTTCTTTGCTAACTGTTACACAGCTAATGCATTATGTATCCCTCCTGAAACACTCCTGCAGAATGTTTTAAAACCAATATATTGGCCTTGTCCTTGATCCATATTTTATCTTTTGTGTAATCGGGACATCTCCAAGGTTTTTCAGAAAGAGCGAGTGTACCAAAAGCAAATGCCAGGCCGGAGCATTTGATGATGATGATGAGAGAAAACGAGGAAATCAGGTGACTTTAAAGTCTGTGTAAAGTAAGAATAGGTGTTCTGAGTTTGTCAGACCAAAGAAGAAAGTGTAATTAACCACCCAGCCAAATTTGAATGATTAAAAAATATCTACAGGTTTATGAAATTAGGTGTCGAAATCAGGTAAAAATGAATTCTCAGCTCTATGCATCTCTATCTCTCTTGCTCAGGGTGGCCTCAGCGTGTCATCGAGCCACCCTTTAAGGACCGCCCACAAAATCCTGAGACTGAAAATTGGTGGAAAACTGTTTGAACCTCTAACTCCACATTTCAGTAATATATCGTTCAGTCTTTTCACGTGTTTTCAGCAACTATTTTCCAACATATTTAATGACTTTAACATAGAGCGACAAAGTCCACACAGGAAGGAGGTCAGGGTAAATGGATGGGTTCAACTTTCAACTTTAACAGAGTTTTGTAGGTTTTGTTTGTCATTTGAACCAAAAACACAATGTTTCTTTAACCTTTACTAAGTATTTTAATCTAATCCGTCTTTCCCTATACCTCACCCAGTCAACCACAGTATTCCACATCAAGTTTTGTTGTTTAATTTTAGGTGCGTTTCTAGCAATCACACATATTTTTGTTCCATGCAATGTGGAACGTGTGAGTAACAGGTGTTAATGAAATAAGTCCTTGGTGTCAAAGATTAACTCCAGTAAAAACCTGCATCAGTCTGTCTGTCTGACACCCAACGCTGGATCAAATATTATTACCAACTGCTTCAACAAACTGTTCATCCTGCTAAGAAGCTTAATGCGATGTTGAATTACAGCGCTGTCCAATTATTATTTCGTGTCTTTAAAAATAAAAATAAAATCAAGCATGTGCAAAAAAAATCTAATATCAAAGAAAAACATGTACCCACAATCCAGCGGTCTTGTAGTCAGTTCACATCGTACAGTTTCCTGTGATGTAGCTGCTGAAAACAGCAAACACAACAATATCCTTTAAACATTAACAATGCATGACAGATTGGTTTATAAGGAGCGAGCAGCCTGACAATCGGCTGACAGTGGCTGGACAGGCCCTTGATGGGGCATTGATGGGTCTAAGCGGAGGGACAGTGATGCCTCAGCTAAAGGTAGACGATGATGAGTGTTCAGTGCCAAATAAAGGCCAGTATGTACCTGAGATTAAAAAAAACCTGCTGTCCTAAACATGAATCATCTTGTATTGATGGATTACATGTAAAAGGATGGCGGTGATCTCTTGGACATAAGCAGCCTAAATTTGGACATGGACAGATGCTCGTACGTCCAGATGATACAGAGAAAATTTACACATTTCCTCCTGCAAACCACATTAGTTTTTATTAATTACAGCAGGACAATTAAAGGTCCAAATTTCAACTTCTTAAAGCATGATTATGGCCATTAAAAAACCTCAGCATTGACATATTACGAATTGGGATCACGTTTCTGGGCACCAGACAAATGTAATCCAATATTCACTGTCCTTTTAGTTCTCTTTTGGTCTTTATCAACTGCTGAAGGGAAATATCTGGCTCTTTAGCTGCTAAATGATCCATTATATATAGAGCCACGTACTTATAGAGCTTTTACAGAGCCTATCAGAGCTGAAACAGCTTCATACTGCTGTGAATGGATGAAAACGATGGGAGTGAACCAAAACAGCAAATCTTTTACCGAGGTAAAGGATCTTAATTAGTCCACCACCACTTCTACTAAGCAACCATGGGGACTTGTGTCTAGCCACCCGCCATTGTTAGTATACAGTGTTTGTGTTTCTGTGGCTCTGAGAGGTGGATACAGTCGGTGGGAGAACAATGTCAGCCTCAACATGTGACCAAGCTCCCTGATTATAAATGCAAAGGACAGCAGCAGGGTTTGTGAGAGGGAGTTCCCCCGTGCAGCGCAGAGTAATGAGGGTCATGATATGACTCTGGAGCCTGAGGCAATATGCTTGAGGGCCATGAATCCCAACGGTCAAAGGCACAGGGGGCAATGTCTTGCATAGCTGTTATGGTCCATGAATCTTTGTTGTTGTTGTGGAGGCCTAAAGCCACGTGGTAACCCATTTGATGTAGCAAGCATTTGCTGATGGCTACACCTGGAGGTGAACCAATAGAAGCATGAGAGGAGGCTGGCTGATAATGATGAAGAGGGATCAGCTAACGAAGAGCAAGCAGGTGAAATCAGCAAAGTCGAAAGCCGACAGCAGCTCGTGGTCCTTGTGGTCGAGGTAGGACTTCATGTGTGAGGCAGTAATCTGCCTGCTCCTTGGTCAGGTCCTGGTAGAGCTCTTCTTTAGCGATGTGGGGTTTGTTCTCGATGCTATATATATATATATATCCTTGCTGGACTTGGCATTCTCTGTCTAGCAGGTGATTAAGAACACATTGCATTCCTGCAACATTGAAGATGGCATCAAAGGCGCCACCATAGTGAGTACAGACAAAATTTATTCTTTGTCCAAACTAGTTGTGCAGAGAAAAAAGGTGACTGTGGTGCCGTGGAACGCTGCCATGCCGCCCAGGTGGTTTCCAAGGGAAACTTGGCAACCAACCAAAAACACTCAGATATGAGATGGGAGAGCTCACAGTCAAAAAAACAAGGCTCATTTATAAATGTGCCAGAACCAGCAGACAGAATTTACAGAATGGATAGCTGGATGAAGCTGCTCCTTCTGGAGCAGTAACCCCAGCATCTGTAGCTGACTAACATAAGTGGATTAACACTGATTAGGGAGCATTAGGGGTAAATGTCAAACTAAGAGGCCAAACAGAGAAATAACTACATTCTACATAGCACAAGATACACTATAATCCAACCGTCTTCAATGAAGCAAGGAGAAAACATTTTGCTGAGGTGTATCTGGTAAGTACCTATTTGTTTGCAAAATACACATAGTTAAAGCAACTGTGCAACTTTGATGCTACGCTCACGTATAGTTGGGTAAATGTTGCTCTGTCCTTGCACTGTATATGTAACAGTAAGAAGTAATTTCATACGTACGAAACAAAGTCACACACCACCAACTATTCCACTGATTTTGAGGAAATTTGTCTTATTTTATGGAGAAAATGTTTTCCCCTGGTGTCCCGGTTCTGTGATTTACGGAGTTTCCCGATGGGAAGTACGTAAACAGCTGTGAATTATAGCTGCTAGGTAACGTTAGCTCAGTTTGTTAGTCAGGCTGCCCGGACTGGGAGCTCAGAGAGTCTTAGTGTTTGTACCGCAGGTGTTTTGGACCACTGGGAAGCAGAGAAGGTTTTCAGTACCATAATGCAGGGGAATGCTGGCGGGAAGAGGAGAAGTCGGTATCATGCCAGAATAGGAGCCGGGCAAGCGAGCAATGTAACTAGGCTCAGCCGCCTCTATGGATGTAATGACAGACGAGAAAAGACCGAAGGGGATGTTAAGCTGAGAGGAGAAAAATGAGAGCGTGACGGCTGAAAGACTATTAGCTGCCTGCTATGTCTTGTGTTGTTGCACTTGACTGATGTTTGGCTGTTGGCAAAGTTGTTGACTTGCTAGTTTTTCATCATAAGTAATATTATAATAACAAATACACGTGTAAAGCTGTGCATATTTACAACAGTGGCGTTGTAAACTGGAGGTAGGGCTCCGGCCTCAGCAGCTCGGGGGAGCTGTAGACAAGACACCCGGAGGCAGAGCCCGAGTTTCTTGAGGAATAAATACCCAGAGTGATGCCGGATTTTGCTCTGATCTGGAGCTGTTTACTGGCAGGAGGAGAACTTTTGGGATTAAAAAGTGGTTTCATCTTCACTCTCGCTTGTTATCCTGTGTACAGCAGCAGTCTGCAGCTGTGGTGATACTACTTCATATTAACACTGACAGACCGGATGAAAAAGAACCAGATAAGTGTTGAAATGTTGTTCCAGGTATCGGCTGCATTTTACTGTGAACTAAGTTAACGGTAATTTCATGTGTTTCAACGTGAATAATAAAGTTTCAACTTAAAACATATCACTCTGATTGTCGCAAAACTTTGTCAAGTTCTTTGCCTGTCGTCTTCAGACCTGTCAAAGTACGAATTCAGACAAATGACCATCTTGATACTGTACAGTCATTGTGGCATCCTGATGATTCGTTTATTCCCAATCAAATCACAGCAAAATCTGATTATTTTGGGTGTATACTGCTGTAATGTTATGAAGTGGGTTCAGCTACTCGAGCTAATGAAGACAAATGATCCTGTGGTCATGTTGTAATCACTTGAGCAATGCCAAGAATTTGGAAAGTTCGCTGTACATTTTTGAGGACATTTCAAGGTTCATTGTGTGTTTTATCGCATCATAGGTGGGGGCAGGTGAAATACTCTTGTTTTTGTGAAACATGTGGTCAGGAATTACACATGGCTCCTTTGAAATAACCCGCCAAAATATCAGAAAGATAAAATGATCCAATATTTTACAAAAAACAAACAATGAATATTAGAGAAAAGGCCCAAATCTATCTTTTTCCTCTTTCATTAATCACCTCCCGACCACTGAGATTTATCTTGTGACCCATTGAAGGGTACACGACCCCTGGGTTGGAAACCACTGGACTAAACTATCCAATAGTATATGAAGTAGTTAAAACGAGCTCTTGACCAACTACAACAACAAAATGCTGCCTTCACACTGATTCATCTGTGTTTATATCCAATATAATGTATTTTCGATTTGTAATTTTTTAGTAGTTTTCGCTACCTAACCTCCCAACAGACGGAGTGCGGTGTGAAGAAAATAACAAGTTAAAAAGATGAAGAGATGCTCTGATGTTGAGGGCAGATCGAGGGGCATCGTGTCGGAGACTTTCCCCCGTGCTCGACCCGTGCATGTGCGGGTCGATCTCATGCAGTATTAAACACAACCTCGAGCCTTCACTACCAAAGGTTTATTCCACTCTTCTCACGATTGCTTTAATTGCAGATGAGAACATCGCTTTTCATGCAGCTTTCCCTGGTGTTTGCATGACACCAAATCATTAGCACTACACCGAGGCTTGAGGTTAGGTGTAAGCTTATTCCATGGTCAGATCAGACCTCCGGTTTTGAAGGCGATACATCGATCATGAAAGACCCTGGACGGCTTCACACGGGGAGCCAAAGAGAGATTTTTAATAAGCAGAGGCAGCTTCTGCTGCTAAATCCCTGTTACAAGATAAAAAGCTCACCACTTAGTGAGAAATTTAGGCCTGTTTCTAGTTTTATAACACTCAACAAAATCATTTCTTTTTACTCCCATTTTTCAGGAGTTGAAGTAAAAGATCTAAGTCTACTTCTAAAAGGTTTACCTGCTCTTCTCTGAGGAAGGGCGGGTCATGACTCTGTCCTCCCGGGAAAAAAACACTGTAGCTTTTATGTGAAATAGTAGTTCAGTGCCTTTTTCAAGATAAGACGGCGCATTTTGGAGTGGCCTTTTTTTCTTTTTTTTTGGCCACAGTCATGCTGTTTAATCAGCATCTTGATATGCCACACCTGTCAGGTGGAGGGATTGTCTTGGCAAAGGAGAAGCACAAGCTTGTGGACAATATTTGCAATAAATGAACATTTTTTCTGTGCAAAGATGAAGTTTAAGATCTCTTTACTTCAACTCATTAAAAAGGAGTGGAGTGTAATTTGTTTTAGAACTGATTTGTCACCGTGTTTTCTGAATCCATTCTTTTCCAAAATCTTGTTTATGTGGCTGACATGATGGAGAAATCTGCGTCACAAAGATGTGTGATGTGAAAGGAGAGGGGGGAAGTCTCGACTGCATGCTGATGGACAAAAGACTCAGCGAGACGCATCATGAACTGAATGTGCTGGCAGGAGGTGCCCTCCAGTAGCCCGTTTGTTGAGGATCGCTGATTAAAAGCCAAATCCAGACACAATGATGGCACATGGGCAAACAAAAGAACACAGGAAAGCAACCTGTGAGTAACAGACACCCTGCACATGTCCAAAATTAATCCTGTCACACCAGAGCAAACATTTAAAATTACAGATTTGAATTTGACATTATGTAAATCATTGATTGCCTCATTGGTGATGCAAACTCTTCTTTTGCCAGAGCTCAGGTCTCTTTTAGGGGAGCTTCTTGGCTCTCTGAGTTTACCCGTCCTTGATCATTACGCCCATGATGTTTTCTCTTCAGGATGTTTGCAGCGTTTTCCTTTGACACTCTCTTTCTAGGTCAAAGCAATGATGTCCAAACCTGCTCACCTCTCCCTGCAAAGAACATTTTGTCCACTTCTGAGAAGACACCAAAATGTTACGAGCTCAATCTTTATTTTTAAGATCTCTTTTTGTTTCAGCTGGACTCCAGAGGTGCTTAAATCCACAAATCCATTCGCCTTAATCCAAAAATGTTTTAAACCTCTTTATTCTACTTAATCCACAATGATCAGCAATCTCCTGTCAGCTAAACCAAAAAATAAATGACGTGTTACACAACAGTGTGACATGATTGCAATGATTCTGTTGCAGGGCCACTTGTCTACCTGCCATCTGCACAGTTCTATACTTCCCACACAGGGATTTAAATTCTTCCTTCAACTTCTTGGTGTTGTAAGTAAATTTACATTGTGTGGGCAAAACGGTGATGTGTTTGTTTTTTCCAGGAACAGATGAACCATTTTTTCCCTCGTTGCAGTTCCTTCCCTCTTGCACAGGAGCCATAAAGTAAATATACTCTTGAGGGGAAGCTCTTGTGGCTCATCCTCTCCTTATCGTTCTCTTCACCATGAAAATGTCAGAGTGCCTTGGCACATTGTGCTTTTAAAGGGAAGGGAAAGGAGAAAAGAAGAAGTCTGATATGTCCTGCCTAAAATGTATTCCTATTCCCAGGGTTGCAGCTTTCTTTACCACGAAATGATTAAAAATTTATGGGCACATCATGTGTGCTTGTACAGCCTTGTCTGTGTTTTGTGTCATGTGGAATCGATCAACAAAACTAGTGGCCTTAATCCTTGTCCACAAACCAGACAGTCCCGGTACACAGATCCCTCTTTGAGTGGTCAAACTAGATTTACTTGATGTGGACTTTAAATATAGCTCCACTGAGTTCGAGCACATTTTTCAGTGCTTTGTAATGTAGAGTTAAGTGTATTTTCTTGTCTTTAATTTTCTCAAATAGTCTTTAAGTCTTAGTTGTATTGCTTTATGACATTTCATTGTTTTTTGAGATGGTTGACACGGTCCCTTGCTGCCAGTGAATGTGAAGAAAGCAGCAGCCTGAATACATACATAACTTTAGCTCTGGTACATCCAACCTGTTCAGTCCTCGCCGGGGATGCACTCCACACACAATTCATCTTTCTAATAAACCATACATCAGGAGCCTCCTGCCCTCTTATGTCTCAACAACACGTTGGATCTGCTTGTGGACGGTGGTCCCCGGCGAGAAAAATCTGAGCAGAGTTCAAAAGGAACTGGAGCTCGGGCTGGAGGAGGGCCGAGTCCCCCAGAGACAGACGCTTCCAGAATAGAAAAGTCTAAATCAAAATCCACTCAGGTATTCGCCTGAAGGAGATTTAAAACAGCCTCTCTGAAATCCTCCCATGCATCAGCCAGGCTGACCTGGAACTGGGAGCTAACATGGGGAAGGATGGGGAGGAGGTTAAAGGAGACTTAAATAAAGCTGAGAGCACGTTAGTCGAACAGAGGGTGCCTTCTCCTGCTTTCATGAACAAACTGGAAGAAATTACAACTCCGGCGTCACATCATCTTGATTGTGTTAATCACTTTTAAAAATATCTCTAGGACTTTCACTTATTTCAGCGATGGTGTGACCTTTTCAATGCGTATACTCACAAATCTATTTTTACACATGAGACAAAGACAAAGGGCAAAGTGGCCTCGGGACTAATTTGATCACGTCAGTTTCGGCGCTGCGTAAACTAATGAAAAATAACTTTATCCTCGTTCCTGATCGCCTCCTGTCAGGTTATGCTGACCTGACGGGAGAATCAGCTGCTTTCTTTTAGCACACCACCACGTGCAAAGACATCGTGACAGGGCTGATATGCCTCAAGACTAATTTCCTGATCCGGGGAGTGGCTCATTAGGTGTGATGTCTGACATCTGGGTTGGTGTGACTGCTCACTTGTATCCAGGCTCCTGAGCAGTCAGTCTCTCTCTCCTCTCCTCTCCTCTCTGAGTTACTCAGTGTGATTGATTTAGTTTTGTTACATGTTCACACATCCGCACATTACTGACGAACTGACTGCATGCTTAATTTAGACTTGAAGCTTCCTTTGAGACAGAGCGGGGGCTTGTCTGGGATTTCCAGCAGAAGGAGATGATATTTTTTTTAAAAACAGACCTGGCTGGTGGCTGAGTAAAGCCAGATGATGTAAGATCAGACAGTATGCAAATACGGGTCAATACGTCACAGCTCTGGCTGATAGGGATGCGGCTTTCAGAAAAAGAAAAAAAGTCTTGTGAGGTAAAAAAAAGTTTGCATTCTCAATGACAGCTGATCTGTTTTTCATTCAGAGCTGCTGAAAGAACAAGAAGTACAGGATCAGTCTCTGACAGATATATTACCTGCTTTCTAGAGGCATTTCCTCCATGATGTAAATTCAGACAGCTTGTGATCATGTTATAGGTCCAAAAAAAAAAAAAAACTGTCCGAAAATCATGTTCCTGCGTATAGAAACGTGGAACACTGTCGGGTTACAAGAAACTGTAATTAAACTCTAAATGCTGCTCCTCTGTATCCAATACCTGCAGTGAGTCAGCCTGCTGGAGCATCTGATTATTGACTGTGAGCTGTGTATTCTGCATCTCAGACAGGTTGTTTTTATTTGTTAAGTGTACTGTGTCGGTACACTAGATATCCTACTGTTTACTTACTGAGTACAATCACTGCGAAGCCCATCAGCCAGTTCGTATCTGTGGCTGGGATCAATAAAATAATAAAGTGAGTGATCAAAGGTCGAATTTGACATCTCATACTTGAACACGCAAGTCGTCGAACAACAGGATAGAACAACGAGCACCAACAACCAGGTTTTGGTTAGTGCAAAATGGCCAGATCGAATCGGCAAATTAAAGGAAGTCAACTAAAATACGTCACGTTTATTTGCTCAAACCTCATGATGCACGTGCTCCTTTGAGGTTTCTAGTTCTGAGGAAGAAGATGAAAAGTCTGAAGGTGTTGTCGGAACAATAATTTAAAACTCTCAGAAACTTCATTAGACCACCACCCAGTGTAAAGTTTATGCCACAGCCTCACATTAACATAGCACATTATTATTTCTGGATTAAGATGTTAAGTTATAGTTATTTACTTCAATTCCTGAACAGAATAATTCGTTTTTTGTGGTTGAATGTTATGATGGAATCATTTCTGACTTCGCAGATGCTCAAATTTGGTATAAAAAGGTGAATTTAGTTTGAAATTCCTCATTTCCTGTTCAAAACGGTAAAAAGTCGAGAGCTCACTGAAAATTAAAGAGTTCTTCAGGATGCTGGATTGTCTCTGACAGGTGGTCTAATAAATTTGTCAGGCACGGTATAAAAACACCACTTGGACACTGGGGTGGAAATGAATGTAATCAGCAGGTCGAGGACATTTGAAGCTCTCAGGTACTTTAACTTGCACTTATTTGACAGAACATGATGTTTTTGTGGGGGATGCTAAGCCCTAGAAGTGTCATACATGTTTGAAAATGGTACTGCTGAACCCTCTTCATCGAGTTTGTCCTCCCTCTCTCTCTTTTCTTGGTTAGTAAAACAGATTTCACACACAGGCGAGCATTTCTTTCCTCTCCTGAGGACGGGAGATTGTGTTAAGCATATTCCAGAGTGTTGATCAATATGTCAACAAGTTTAATCTTCTTAAGAGTTCTTTCTAAAAAAAGAAAAAAGAACCAGAGAAATTAATATTTTCGTGACACCGTCAGGTCTATACTCTCTCACACAGCCCTGCTGTGAAATGCACCACTCACATTTCAGAGGTTAATGAAGAAGGCTGTGTGTGGGTTTTAGGGCTGTGCAGGGTTTTTTTTTTTTTTTTGGAAGATGTGGTAATTTATACTGAGACGTGGGTAGAACACCTTAACAGGCTCTATTTGACAGGCTGGTTTGGGCCCGCTTAAATATCAGCCTGTCCAAATGTGAGTTTGCAGAAGCCACAGTAAACTATTTGGTTTATGGGGCGAAGGGAGGTCCGTCATACTGCATGCAAAAGTTTTGGCAATACATGTATATCCTGTTCCATCCGCTCAGCAGGAGTTGTTGCATTTGGGGGGTAGATGGTTTTTATTGGGTCTTGTGCCAATTTAGCTTCTTTGGTGGCCCTGCTGACTGAGGTTGGGCTGATGTTAAGTAAATTTAGTTTTCAGTTTCAGCTTCACGGCTGGACGTGCTGTGTTTTTAAAATGGTGTTGGAAGAACATTTAGTTATTTCTCTAAGAAGCTCAAAGTGTACTTGAAAAAATGTGTCCTTCAACATTTTTATGTTAATAATTGGTCGAGTATAAATCAAAGGTTGAAGGCTGGGCAAAGAAAATGAAGTGTGCATTGGTCATAATACTTTGATTTACCAAGAATTCTTTTATATTTCTACAATCCCAGTTCTGATGTACTCTAAGTTTGCTCGGTCATGATGATAATGGAAAGGGGAAATAGGTGCTGGGAGATGTTCGGAAAATTTTGTGTGTTGATGGAAGGTTGTTGGTGTAAATGCGAGTTGTTCTCATTGGATGTTTGTAGATTATAATGGATTAAAAGGCTGTGTGATGAACTGAATTTTCCTGTATCTAGTATTTGTTTTGCGTCTTCATTATTAAGGAAGGGGTGTGACGGTCTCTAGGACGAAGACCAGCTTCATGAACTGAGGAGTGGCTCATTAGTTGGTTGGTTGACACCTACTTTTGGTTTGTTTCATGTTTTCTTACACCTGAATTTTCACACACGTGTGTCTCCACATCTTGCCCTTCCTACAAGTCAAGTCATGACAACATCAAGTGCATATTTAAGATTCTTTTACATTGTTCTAATTTTAATTAAAGGTAATAACACCTCAGTGTAGGCAGTGTAAGTCCAAGCCGAGTCTATTTATGAATGAAGATTAACATTAACTTAATTACACAAACCTTGACAGGCAGAGCTACAGTAATAAGAGGGGTGGGGCTTAGTAAACAGTTAGGTATAAAGCTCAAGGATAGCGAGTGATATGTTTTTTTTTTTTTGTCTTAAACCTGATAAAGCACAGAAGCTCTTTGCTGAGTCGCAGAGGGACATATCAGTTCCTGATCAAGTCAGGCAGAGGGCCGGATATTACAGGACTTCTCCTTCGAGTGGTTTGAGCAGTCCGGGGAGAGTGTTTCCATTTCCTCTCTCAGACTGACCTGCTCCTGTCTGAATCCAGGGCAGCTCTCCAACACTGACACACTCACTCGCTTTGCTCTTGGCCTGATGCCACAGGGGCCTCTGTGGCTTTAACAACACCTTCCTATCCAATGTGTAATTTCTGCATTGGATAGGATTTCGGGCGCGGACTCATTACCATGTAGAACCTGTTGGTATGCGGAGCCCACTCAACATAGTGGATCCACAGTGGATTAACAATATGTGAAGGGTTACCTTGAAAGCGTGAGTCAATCATTATCAGACCACTTAAAGCTGACAGTCTGTGTGGTATATGTAGGTGGCTGCAAAAGTAATGGCTCTAATCAACCTGCCATCAACTTTATGAGGTGATAATATGTCAACATGTTTATAAATTACACACACACACACAAACACACAAATATATATATATATATATATGCAAATAATGAAGTCACTTTGGGTAGCACAGTGTTTAACTGTCTTATGACAAACAGCAGATGTTCAACAGTGTCTCTTGAGACCGCTGTCCAAATTGAGAGAGACTCCTGAGACTGGTGTAATGTGCTGCAATGTCATAAACAATAATATTAATAATAAAAAAGGACAGACATACCCAAAATATAATAATACGAATATATTCTGCAGATAGGATTTGATGGTAATTGTTTTGGGCATATGTATGGGCACATTTGTGTATGTATATATGTATGTATGTATATGTTTGTGTATGTACACAAGAAGTCTATAAATTACTTGTATAGAGTAAGTAGAGAAAAAGGAGTCAGAATAAATAAGTTTATACTTCCTCCTTCTCCTAATAAAACATGTAAGATTGAATTCATGTTTAAGAGAACTTTGTTTGAATTACAATGACATTATTATAACAAACACACTATATTATATAATACATAGTTTGATTATATTAATTCATACTTCTTATTAGTTCTCATGTTTTTGTCAATCTTCTATTTTCCTATTAATGTTTGCAGTACTTGTTTTGCTTTCATCTATATTTCGATTTTTCTTGAACTATCTCTTTAGTAAAAAACACACCAAGGCAAAAATACTTGAACACAGGATCTGTTTCTGATTTTAAACCGATGTGTCACATTTGTTAGCACGCACTCTACAGCAACATCATCACTGATTTGGAGTTTGTGTTTCTAACCACCTGATGCATGCAGCAAGTCCAACATTCACTCTCTGTTTACGCTCTCCACCAACTCTTCAGCTCATGAATGCTGTTCCCCAGCTCGTCTCTAACTGTAAGTGTCTGCTCTTTTGTGCTGATCAGGTAGTTTAGTGTGGGTGTTTATAGCTTCTTTTTTTTCTCTCACTGAAAACAGCTGCCTGCTGCAGCCTAAAATGACACTATGAGAGCGAGAGTGAACCAAAACAGTAAGGTCTGCCGCACAATCAGCTGAAACTCACTCCGTTAAGGCGAGGGAAGCTTCAGGTGATAATTGTCTTTCACATTGTTTCCACACATTTGATACTGTTATTCTAAAATCATCATTTCCAGTCGCTGTATTTAAACCAACAAATGTACAAAAACAACCAAGATGGACATGTTTCACTGCCACATCCCCAGTCAACATAGTTTCAATGTGGCTGTGTTGTAGAAAGGTAAACGAGAGGCTGATCATAATATTATAATGTGGCACCATAAGTGGACCACTGATTAGATTCTCAGAAACAAACCCTCAGGTGGGTGGGCCGTGTCTGCTGCAGCGAAGACATTCTTGCATGGTAATACAGTGATATCGTAAAGGGTGGCTTATGCCTGCGGCTACAAACCTTGACTATCCCCGCCGGCCTTAGTGTAACATTTTTGACATATCCGCGGTTTGCCGCAGTCTTATGCAGATGACACATCCTCTGTGTGCGTGCGTGTGTGTTCTGCCGGAGGTAAAATTTAATAATAATGCTCCGTTCATCTCTTAGTAATGCCTCTCTTCTCTGTCTTCATCTAAACCTGGCTCATCGAATGCATTAGTGACCGTGTCTGGTCAGTAACAGTCAGTGACAGGTGATTAGTTTCCACACTGATGGCGCAGACTGCCGCTTCGCTGTCATGTCACACGCGTGCACTGCATTCCCAGTGCGCCCAACTCTGTTCTTAATTACACGCTTGGCTGGGGATTAGCTTGTCAAAAAAGGGGGCTATGATCTACCAGGGGATGAATTACCATCTGTAAAACTTATTTACATAGAGACATTTCCATAAGTGACCCCCAGGTCATTACTGATAGCTTGCAAATTGCGGCGTCTCATTCCTGTCCCTCTCCCAACATGTTTCACCTGTTGTAATGTTAATGTCACACGGGTATGCCTAATTGTTCTGCAAGTGAAAATTATTAATATTAAAGACGTAATCCACCCGGTGATACATATGCACACCAGCCACAAACCATTAAGCGTCTACAGCAATGCTGATTGGGAACATTTTATTGTTAATTTGATCATTTCTTTAGAGTTCTTGAAGTAACTTTGTAGTATTTATAGTATTAGTTTTTGGGAAATATATTTGTGTTACATGATACGACAGGAAAGGCATAAATGACTCAGTGCTTCAAACACACTTTTGTGTCGGATGTGATATGAATACAAAGAAATGTTCCAGTGAGCATAATGTCACATAACATTACTGACTTAACTCGTAATGTGACTGTGGGCTCTGAGGTCCATGGGAGCGTTGGTGTTTGTGTTACAGGTGTTTTTAGCCGAATGCTGACAAGGAGTGGAGCCAGTGTCATGCCAGAACAGGAGCTGGGCAAGTGGGCAATGTAACCAAGCTCAGCGGTCTCTGTGGACATAATAGTAGAGGTGAAAAGACCTAAGAGGATGTTGACGGAGGATAGGAAAAGTGACCGAGCAAGAGGCCACCAGACAAGCGTAAATCTGAGACTGACTTTTTCGAAAAGAAATTAGCTGGCTGTCTTCTTAAGTAATATAATAATAACAAATACACGTGGACAACTATCTATATTTACGACGATCGCATTGCACTCTGAAACTGAGGGGCGCTAAATTGCAAAAATTCTACAAAACTTCTACACAATGTTAATTTATTTTAAGTCTTGAAATATTGATCAGTGTCCCTCCGGATTTACACTGTACAGTAACCTTTCAGTTGCTGATCAATCAGGAATGATTGAATTTTTTTACGGCTTGCTACCTGGAGCACAGCAGTACGATATTTAAGTTTCCCACGTGTACAGTAAAAGGAATGTGTGAATACAGTGAACCTAGAAAAGGTGAGTTTTATTTCTCATTATTTCTACCTTTAATTTACAAGGGACATTTATTACCTTTCTTTAACATTACATAGTTTCACTTTAGACTATAAAAAGTTTAACCCAGTTGGAACCATAGATGGACGCCGTATCCGTGATTCGTGCCCAGGCTGCTAATTCTGCATAACTTTAAGCCTTCATATAATCTGAACAGGTGAGTTGTATATAAATTCACCCTCAGTACAGTTGTCATGAACGGGGAAATTAGCTACAGAGACCAAAACAGTTTTTTGTACCAGGCTGTAAACATGTTTATTTATGCTATCTAACATGGGGACTTATGGAGACTGACTCACTTCTGGAGCCAGCCTCAAGTGGACGTTTGAGGAACTGCAGTTTTTGGCACTTCCTAGCTACAGAGGTCAGATGGATATCACCTGTTTGCAAATCTGTTTTTATGTTTCAGAAGTTTTACATTTTAACTATTTGCATGTTCTTGTCACGTTTTCTTGCACCTCTAACTCAGAATTAATGAAATTCAAGTAATTTTGTTAGAGAACACAATCCATATCTGGATATTCATTACTGCATCTAACAGACAAATGAAATATGCAAATTAAATTGATGCGTCTGTTGATGAATAATGGAACATGCCCCCCAGAGTGTGTGTACAAGGTGATTACAGCTACTTGCTGGCTGTATGTCAAAAGTTCAATCCGTCACATATTTTATTGTATATAGCTCATAGGAAACTTTTTATTTTCTATAAGTTTTTTCCAACAAATTCTCTGATCTCTCCACAATCGGATGTTTTTTTTTCTCACTGATGTAACATGAGTGATAGAAATGCAACAGAGACTCGCGGCTGTTTTCACATCTCCGGTGTTTCAGGGTGAAAACCACGGAGCAATTTTCCGCCGGTGGACAAGCTGTAAGGTCATTCCATCAATTCTTGTCAGCTTAGGTAACATCATTTTAGAGCAGGCACTGCCTGTTTTGCAGAGGGCGGTAATATAATAAGGGGATGAAATGTCACAACAAACCTCAAATTGCACCTCTATTTTCCTCCCGTTCTGCGCAAAGAAGGGGGTGGCGGAAAAGAAAAAAAAAATCTAATTCTGTATATAGTTTTAATGAAACATGATCACCCAGTTGTGCGTACTACATGACCCTGCTAGCACACATTTGCACGCTCATATTGACATCCTTGCAAATCTAGTTCGCACACGTAGACACACTTTCCTTGCCTCCTAGTCTTTTGTCATGAGATTGTTATTCAATTTGTCCCTCCTCCCCCCCATCTGCCTGATTGTACTTCTTGTGGGTCATGTTTCCTCAGGGGGTTGTTAATGGCAGTATAAGTGAAAACACAAAATATAGGAAGCAGCAGAGATTCCAGGAAATGGGAATGATACAGTCTGAACTGATGGAGGGCCTAAGGCACCATATGTTCTAGGTGCACTGTGACTAACACATTTTCTGGCAAGCTCAGGAACACAGGACACAAAAGAGTACAACCTAAAAATGGAATATTATCTTATCAACTAATATATAAATTGGTCCTCTTCCCCGTTGACTGAACCTTAAAATAATTTAATAAAATCATCTTCAATCATTGTCACAACGCCTGGCAGCAGAACTCAGTTCCCTGTTGGCATCGTAGTACAAAACAACAAAGTGTTGAATTCATATTACACCCTCGGTTTGTCCTTTAAGCGTTGATATTTGTATTTAATTTAGCCTTTCATGCGTGCAATGTTTCTATCTAATTAGTTTTAATATAGTAGACCTCCTCCTCCGCCTCCTCGTTAGTTTGCGATAGCCTGTGGTTAGTTACAATTTTAGTCTCACATGCTTCAGCCACAGGCAACACATGAAAACACCTCACACACCCAGCTGTTGATTGGGTGACTTATTGTCAGTCATGACATGTGCGTTATTCTCACACACATGCTCCCTATACGTGAGAATAATCACACTATTTCACTAAATCACTTTAGTTATAGGAGATGTATTGGTATGGTTTAATCAAAACTAATCTTCCCTGGAGGGATTTAATCTGCACAGATCCCCGTGTGCCCCAAATAAGGTTTGATATCTACATGTGAAAACAGGATGTGATGTCTGCATAGTAAAACAGGATTGGATTTGTGCGAGGTAAATGAAATAGAAAGTGAAAATGCCTTTTTATGCTGTCCATGGCGATCTGAGAAAGAGGCTGGAAGATGCTGACAAAAATGAAAAATCTTTATGAAACTGACACTTTTGAGTTTGTATTGTGTTTCTGTGTGTTTACTTTCTTTTTTTTTGGCTCTGGGACTGTGCACAGCCCGTGTTTTTGCATTAATATATATGGTGTTATTGTATACTGTGGAATCCCTTGTGGGATGGACGATTTCAGCTGTATAACAGAAAAATAAATAATCCATTAATTCATTCATAATTTACTTTTTCTGCTGTTTTGACCAACAAGACCCGGAGAGTTTGCTGGGGTCATGTAGAGTTGAAAATCTCACCAGAAAAACCTTTCAGTACGATACAGCAGTCAAATAAACACCACTCACACACACCTGGAACAGTCTGAACGAACACTTAATACAGTTTATTATACATTTTATTATAGGGTTTTTACGCTGGACTGTGTTAGATTGTACACAACATATTTATATATTTTGAACGCCACGTAAAAAAGATCTAACTGGGGTGATTATCTACTTTTTATTTGTTCTAGGAGGGTAACAAGTAGGTAGAGAGTGTGTAGTGTTAGTGTAAAGGCAATTCTGAGATTTTTTTCAAAATATATTAAATATGTTGGAAAATAGTTGCTGAAAACGCTTTGAGGTTAGAGGTTAAAACATTTTTTTTTTTTTTACCAGTTTTCAATCTCAGGATTTTGTGGGCGGTCCTTAAAGGGTGGCTCGATGACACGCTGAGGCCACCCTGAGCAGAGAGATAGAGATGAATTCATCTTGCTGAGAGTGTTTCAAAGTTAGTCATGTCCTTTTCTGAACTCATCTGACACGTTTCAGTCGCACGACTGCTCCCACAAGAGTGGGCATTCAGCACATTCAGTGGACATGTCCCCACAATTCTGGAGCTGAGATTGAATTTTTACCTGATTTTGACGCCTAATTTCATAAAGTTGTTGATATTTTTAACCATTCAAATTTGGCTGGGTCGTTAATAACACTTTCTTCTTTGGTCTGACAAACTCAGAACAGTGTAAGATTGGTTACTCTTATCCTTACAGTAACTATAAACTCGATTGTTACTGAATTAATTTATTTTCTGGCTGTTGGTAAAGCAAAAACACAGGGACAGCTTCCTCCGTGTAACTTAGAGTGGTCTTTATTTAGATTCTTGTAAAGGTCGAAATAAATATTTATGGTATATTTATGTGTCTGGATATTTGTGGATGACAGCCAATTACTTGAGCAGACACCCTTATATAAGGCGGTCAGCCTATGTGTGGAGGTGATGCTGAAAGGTGTTGGGCAGATGGTGAAACGTCACCCCGAATCAGCGTTTTCTCCCCTTAATTGCCTCCTTTGACCGCTCGACCAAACCGACACTCACACCTAACCGAGTAGCTTTTGTGCCTAAAGCTAACCAACCAAGTTTCACGTTAACCACTCGAGCTTTACTTCTGAAGTCTAATTGGACGTTGCTTATTTATTTTTGCTAACTTGTCCAGACTGAAATGATGCTAGGGGCATACCTACAGTGTCATATTTTTAAGCCTAGGGGCAAATGACCAGCTGCAATATTTGACGAGTTGGGAGCGAGAATGTGTTGGTCCAAGACAAGCCTCTGACACAAATGACCCCATGAATTATGATGCACTATAATTGGAAACTTTGGTTGTCCCCACAGTAAGTTAGTTTAAAGCTAAAGTGTCTATTGAAATGCTGACATTAAAGTTCACAAACCTCCGAAGAGATGCACTAATCACAACTGAAAAAGATGACAGCATAAAATAACTTCCTGAGATAACAGTTTTTAATTTTCTGTCCTCGAAATAGGTCAGTCATTTGAGCGACAGAATCTTTTCTCTATCTTCATTGGTTTTGGTTATTCTTTGTCATATTTGATATTAAACTGAATATTTTTTGACTTTTTACTGTAAAAGAAGACATTTAAATGTCACATTTGGCACTAAGTAGCTTGTCTGACCAGTGTTATGTCGACTAATCACTGTTCTGATTCTTTTCTGTCAAGTATTTTTATTGCTCAATCATTTAGTGATATTGCCCTGTAAGACTGCACATTAAAATGTGTGATGAAGTGTACAGGCTCGATGTCTGATTCTACACCATCAACCCCGCGAGCGTGACAGGAGTGTCGGCCCCAGAGGCCTAAAGCTTTTACCGTGACAGACAGCTCAACAGCCATTATGACAAAACCAAGCCCAGCCAGTGAAACCACGAGACAGAAGAGGTGCACGGGGCTTTGTTAGAAACGAGGGAGATGAGAAGCAGCTTGACACCAGTGACATGAGGAAGTCAAATGAGGCAAAACAAAAGACGAAAAAGAACTTTATTTCTCCGCCTCAGCTTCCACGAAAGTGAGCTGTGAGTATGAGTGATAGCTGGTATATAAAGAGTTCAGAGACTTTTTTATTTAGCCTTTCCGAAGCCAAAAAAACATGAGCGGAAGAATGGATGATGAAAAGGCCAATGGAAACAGCATCAGATGGAGAGTTTTTGCTTTTTTAGAAAGAATTGATGCTCTTAATGGGAGTTGGGTACAACTTTTCCAAATAACTTAAAACCTACTGAACATTTAACTCAGGACTGATCAGCTGTTTCCGCTCCGACAGTCTCCTTATCACTCTTGTGACTCTATAATACATCCATGATGCAACCTTCCTCACATTAATGCATGATACAAACACAAATGTCAATGTTCCATCCTGTATCCTGCTGTGTTTTTTAACCAATTCAACTGGCTCTCTTTTAGTTACATCACCTTGTTGTGCCTTCTTCTTCTCCATCTGGAGAATTGGCGCCACCTACTGCTGATTTCATGAACAATAGCATAGCATTAGTGGATGGAAACAGGCGTTCATTTGCGTCTTCTTTTGCCAAAATACACAGAAGTAAGTTGGAAACACAGCTCGTGTGTTTGTGTGCTCTAACGTAAGCTGTCAGTGTTAGCAAGTTCAACTAACCCAGCAATAAAATTCACACCCTCTAACTCAGTTTTTGTCGACAGTCCTCTCTTTTAGCTGCTAAATGCTCCACTCTGTTCACTAGCTCCTTGCAAACTTAATCTGTCCGCCACAGTGAGTTTTTGTAGCTTTGTTGCTGATAACAGCTGCAAGCCACGACAAAAAATGACGCTATGAGAACCAAAAGTTGCCGGCCAGAACAACAGCTCACCATAAAACTCTGTGTAAAGCTGAGGGGAGCTGCAGTGATAATTCTCAGTGGGTTCATCATTACAAGCAACTCCTTACACATTTGTCATCGTTTTCACCTTGTTATTCATATATTGGTATAAAAATAAAAATATATAATAATTACAGCCACCTTAAAGCTCCAGTGTGCACTCTATGTACAGAATATGGTATATATAGAATATAATATGCAGAACTATGTTTTTATTAGTGTGTAATCACCTGAAAATAAGAGTTATGTTTTTGTTAGATGATATTTATACTTCATGACAGATGCCACGGGTCCTCTTCACATTTTGAACCACTATGTTTCTAGATCAGAACAGACAAAATAAAAACACTGGCTGCAGGTCAAGCTTTTCACATTTTTAGAGGTTTCACGGGCACCACTGTTTACCCTTCAATCTAAGAAGGAGAGGATGAAGCAGTGAGGTTGCAATCAATGACTACACCTCGTACTGTAGATCCTGTTAAATCCTACCGGTCTTTTAAGATCAGCAATTAGGAGTCTCTCTTTGAGGATTCGTCAGCTTTAAGCATTAACGTCAGGTGCTGATGGCGTTTTAAACCAACTCGTCAAATAAGCCATTAAGGCACCAAAATTGGTGGTTGCCGGCTGGAAAAGGAGAAGCCTGCTTTCGTCAACCTCTGTCTGAAATCAAGGACCTATTGTTTAACAAATGACTATTTCGAGTGGTACATCCCTCCGCCCCCAGTTTCACTATAAACTGCTGCGCTGTATGTCAACAGAAAGCTTGACATGCATAGTAACGGTAACCAAGGGGGATGGGATGCTGCGAGAGGTCAATTGTTGTGTTCCAGGACCAAATACTGGTGTAATTCTATGCTCCAGAGGAGAAGACAGAAAAAAAAAATAAAAATTCTCATGCTCTGTTGTGTTCCTCCTCATCTTCTGCGAGGCTCTCACCGCTCTGCTCGCTCGGGGGCCTGATTCTTTGATCAATAAACCAATGTTACTGCTCAATAGCTCAGCAGAGGCCTCGCCCAATGCACTGGCCCGGGTAACACACGGCAGGTTTCTACATTACTCATCCTCCTAACTATTTTGTCATTAATTCCTCTTCTTCTTCTTCTTTTGGAGAGAATCCTGCAGAGAGTCACGCCGTCCTGCGAAACACTTTTACAGACATCGTCTGCGCTATTGAGTCCGGGGATGAAGGACTTTTTTTTTTTTATTATTTATTCATGGAGATGGATTCACATTCACAATAGTTCTTTAGGAGCAGCTAACATCACTAGAAATTTGCACCTTTGGGAACATCTCGGGTGCCACTGAGCTTCAAAATGAAAATGTATGTGTGGGGTGGGGTGGGAGAAGGAAACACAAAGCCTTCAGAGAAGAAGAGAGATGAAGGCGTTCCCCCGATTTATAATGCCGTTCACAGACTGCTTACAGAAGAGCTGATTGGTATTCAAGTCACTGTTTGACTTTTGTCTTTAGTACATTCATTTCAATGAAAAATGTGTTCCACTCGGGTGGCTATTATTTCCTCCTCCCACTAAACTGTCTCACTGACCCCACTCTGCCAGTATCTGTTTGATTTTAACCCCCAGTGTCTTCAAAACACTCCTACAATTACATAAGCGTATACCTTCCCACTTGTGAAGGGATAAAAGCTGGATGAATACATACATAATGCTGCATTTTGCCCACCTTTTGCTCGAGTGAACGCTATAAAAATGTTGTTTTATTATTCTAATGATTACAGCTATCATGGTGCGGGCCTTTGAGGACTGGTGTTTGGTCTTTTAATGACAGCTGAGACAGACATTTTTCCACGTGTTATCTTCCACAACAGGAGCAGACAGTGTCTCCAGTGTTCTTTTGTGGTCTACAGTGAAATGTTGTATCAATAAAACACAGAGACAGTAGACAGTGGGTATGAATTATTGAAAGGCACAGTGGTTCGGGGCTGAGGGTTCTAATCTCCACAGTGCAGTTAATTTGATGTTCTTGTTTTTCTGTTTTGGATTCAACCTGCAATGCACCATCAGTCCCTGCAAATACCACGGACACAGAGCGAGAGAGAGAGAGAGAGAGAGAGAGAGAGAGAGGAGCAGACCAGTGGGAACAAAATGAATGATCCGCTGATGCTAATGTCCTCTGCCAGCCAAGGTCTTGTTTAATAAACCTCAAGATGAGATGGGCGTGCGAGAAATAATATGATCAAAAATAAGCCTCGTCAATTCAAGCCCACACACCTGAAGCTGCAGCTGATAATGAAAGTGGAATCTGTAATGATGCCGAGTGGTGTGTGTGTGTGTGGAGGAGGGGGCTTGTTAGAACATCCCGCCATTCAGGAGCTACAAAGGCTTAAAGGATATGTTTAGAAGCTTTGAAGCGAATATCAATATCTATAAGGTTGATCAGCAGGAAAAATATTAGACACCGATTCAAGCTCTCGTGTATCCTGGTGGAAAAAAAAAACCCACGTGTTGACTTTCACCTGTACAGCAGGTGGAGGCTGGCACGGCGACATATCGAACCTCGACTGGAATCAGCCGAGTCAAGACTCAACAAATTGGTCGATTTTTTTTTTTTTTTTATCTCCCAGCTGCATCAGGACAGGGGAATTAAAGTCCCAGGCTTTCTAATTAGACATTCTTATTTTATCATAATCGATTCGAAAGTGGTGAGGGGATACTCAGCCAGCGGCGGGGAGTTCACAGAGAGATTTGCTCTGATAAAATGACCCTGCTGCTGCTGCTGCTGCTGCGAGTCTGATAGATACATTCAATCAGCTGTATGTTCGCTAATGTAATCTGCTCTTTTGGACTCTTATGGAGGCAAAAATGGGGCGAATTAAAGCAATCTCCAGCTGATATTAAGAAGAGAGAGAGAGACAAATAAAAAATTACAAACAGATAATGAATTCACAGAAGGATCGCCACGATATATATCGATCGTAGAAGTCTGCGGAAACAGTTAGTCTAACTTTGTGCTGATTACTTTCAACTTTATGTTATTTGAACACCTTGCAGACTCTTGGGAACTCAGTGTTGCGTCTCTATTCTGAAACCCCCCCCCCCAATAGTTTTCCACTGAGCCAAAAGCCCATTTGTCAAGATGACGTTCTCCTAATACCAAAAGCTCACCACTCTGTAGGCCCGTTTTTCCAAAAATAGACACTTTGCTTGGAGTTCTTTGCTCTTAATATCTGAGTGTGTTTGGATGTGCAGGAAAAGACGAATCAAGTGATCTTTGTGACCTTTGTCGTCACGGTAACAATAATCAGGTAACCTTTGTAGACCCGGTCAGGTGACCTTCATCATCATGGTAACAATAATAAGCATGTGCTTAACGTTGTGCAACGTTCGTGGTTAGATTTAGGAAAAGATTGTGGTTTGACTTCAAGTAGGTTAGTTACGTCAGTTAAGTTGCAAACATACGTAGAAACAGTATGAGAGCTTTAAACTTAAATGAAGTGAAACTTAATGTTGACCAGAACCACTAAGAACTGAATTGTGAATCAGCTAAGTACACCTGAATTTATATAGTTTATTTGACAAAAGAAGTTTATTTGTTTTGAATCAGTTCAACTTGTCTTCTCTTGTTCAGTCAACTTCAAATTTTAAGGCAGCCCGGACTAATTTTTTTAAGTTAAAACAAATAGTTCTCTTTTACCGTGTGAGTTGGTGAGTATGGGCTTTTGGTCCAATAAGACACATCACCACATTAACTATGTCCACATGACGGTGATACTTTCAATCTAATAACTGTTGTTTATATCCACATTTTCAGTGATCTTTAACAAACTTCCAATCCCTTAAAGCCGAGATCATCGTGGGTTAAACATCATAGCTTGACGACAGTGGTGAGTCCACGAGCGAGTTGAGTTGTTCAGACAGTCTTTAATAACAGCAGGACAGACAGGACTAAAGCCGGGCTCAGACTACGGGAGTTGTGAAATCCTATCCTCCTTGAAAATCAGGGGTTCGTCACACACTTCACAGACGTTATTCCTTCTAATCTCCAACATCCACACACTACAAAATTTGAAAATAATGGTGCATCACACACTACGGGATTTTTATTAAGATTAAGAAGCAATGCACCACCAAGATTTAAGGTTGTTATTAATCTCAGAAGATTATATCGGCAGCTTTTGCCACATATCAACAAGCTTTTCAACAGCAACAAACTGCTGTACCCATCTCATGTGGATTTATCTCCCTCACTGGCTAATGTGGTCATTCAGACTATAACTTCTAAATATCAAACATGTTTGGGATTATCAGGGGCCGGGCCCAATGAGTCTGAAGTCAGTTCAGTGGGTTTAAGACTGGATCTATAAACCCCTCACATTATCAGATAATCTGGGCCAAACTTTGGTACAAACGGTGGATGCAGCTGGTTCATTTTATTCTGTGGAAGCTGTTCAGTGACAGGTAACAGGGAAAAATGACTCAGATCTTCAGCATGAGCTTCTGCATCGTTGGCACCAGAGACTTGCGTCAGCCAAGCCGGCTCACTTCTGGTTCAGCCCTTGGCTAGCTTTAATGGGGATAAAATGATTTAACTGGCTCTTATTGGACTGAATAGATCAAATTCTGATAGCGAGAGTTTCTCATGGGGGCAGCCACTATGTCAAACTGGCCTCAAATCTGGCCGCTCTTCTTTGGGGCTCGGTACCGTCCATGGAAAAATGATGACACTAGAAGAGAGTGTTGGTGGCCTCAGCCAAGCCTCCGTGTTTCATCCTTGTTTCAGCACACCTGTCTGCCATCCAGTCATCGCCCCTGCCTGCCTACGAGAGCTCTGCACAAACTGCCAGTCCTCACTGGATCACAGCGCTGCTCGCTGTTAGTCTGCGCTGCTGTCGTGTACGAAGCTAGTTTACTTGTGTGTTGAGTTGATTAGTCGCCTGCCAACCTGTCTTTCTGTCTGAGACTTACACCTGTTTTCTCTCTCTCAGGATTATCTGCCTACCTGCCTACCCATCTCACCATCAACGGGGCCTGTCAGCCAGCTCTCATACCTGGCATTCCCTCTGCCAACCTCCACCTGGATTTGTTCTGCCTCATCCCAGCCAGTTGCATCTCTCCATTCCTGCCCGTATGCTTAATAAAAGATGTGTTTTCACCTTCCTGTTCTGTGTCTGCATTTGGGTTTAGCTTAAATTAATCCAATGTAGAAGTGCTAAAAACTGCAATTCTTAGAGTGTCCACTTGAGGCTGGCTGCAGAAGTGAGTCAGTCTCCATAAGTCCCCATGTTAGATAGCAGAAATAAACATGTTTACAGCCTGGTACAAAAATCAGTTTTGGTTTCTATAGCTAATTTCCACGTTCATGATAACTGTACTGAGTGTGAATTTATATACAACTCACCTGTTCACATTAAATTAATGCTTAAAGTTATGCTTAATTAACAGTGGGGTTGCTTTGATTGACAGGTAAGTGCCGTTACAGGTGGCTTGTTTTAGCACACATTGGCCCACCTCAAGTCCGCCGATGATCCACGCCTTTTCCCATAGATTCGCCGGGAGGCGCAAGAAGCAGTACATCCAAAGCGTCACTTCGGAAACCTACGATCAACACTCATGCTCTGTCAGTGGTTTAGCCTTAATAAATCGTGCTTGTGTTTATGTATGAAACCAAGTTAGAATGACTTTAAATGATGGAATATTTTATGTTAATTATCGTTTAGCTTCTTTATCACGCAGATAATAGAAAATAATAAAACGCAGTATGACAATTTGTTACAGAAACTAGTGGAACAGAGGTTATTCCAGATGTTAGTCAAGACTTTGTCTCTCTTTTGAAGCGATATTAATATTTCTTCACCCGCACTCACAAACTGTTGTTGGCAGGTGGCGCTTGCTATAACCACATATTGCTCTCTGTGGGGATCTATGCATTATACCAAAGAAAATATATACAAGGAGACATTTCATACAGCCCCCCAACCTACATTATGAGAAGCAGCTTGTCTTTAGCTCCCATGTGGCAGAAATAATTCATATCAATGGCCACGTAACATGCAATGGCATTTACTGTCCCCACAGCTGAGTAGTGGATGCCACCGGCACTTTGATGTACGTTCAATTCTTCCGCTGAGAATGATGTGAGGTGACAGTGGATTTGGTCAGGATTGGTGTGACGTGCACTCTGTGAACAGGAACCCATCCTTGAAAAACAGCCACAGATGATATTTTTCTTCTTTCCTGTGCACCTGCCGGCAAAGCTGAAGACTGAGATTTCTCAGTCGAGCATTCGGTGGAAGCAAAAAACAGTGCTCATGGACACAATAAAGTGTTTTAAGAGGAAATAGATATTAGATATTATTAGTTATGGTGTCTAATATGCAACAGATCACATAATTGGTATGAAACCACATGCTGCATTTGTTTTCTAAATCCACTTTTCCAGATAAAAATAGCTGCATTTTCTTTGAAGCATTGTTTTAAGCTCAGCTATCTTAAAATCTTTACACTGCTAGAGCTCACTCAAGTGAAGCCTGCGGTTTTAAATCTATAAAGCTGCAATTCTTCACACAGCCTTCGGTCATATACTGTGCAGCACTCTCTTCTGCATTCCTAATTTCCTCTGCTTCAGCCGATGTTTGCAACCAGATTTCACACAACAACAAAACTTAAAGCATGCGGCGTCTGCCAGAACCCATAGCGGAGCCACCGCTCCATTAACAATACATTTGAAAAGAGAAAGAGAGAGAGAGGGGGGTTATTATTCCTCAAAGTGGTTAGAAGCCCACTAAAAGTGCCAAAGCAACAGCTGTGCGAGGCTGCAGCTTCACTCCTCATGAATAAGTCAAAACTCTAATTCAGGACGTTAAAACTTTGACACCCGACACGACTTCTTTTTGCATTTGCTGTTGTTCATATTTGTTGCTCACCCAGGCACGGCGACACACATTTCTGTAAAGGTTTGTTTGTTTCTCATCTCTTTTCTTTGTACGCCTGAGTGGTGAGGACAGCATCAGCTGGCATTAGTCAGCCTCAAGGCTTATCTATTAACGGTATAGAAGCTCTCTGGAGCAAACTGGGGGAGTCAATGTGAGTTTGTTTTATACACCTATTGCTCCCTGTTGCCCCGGGGTCGCAAAACCTCATTAAGGCATCTATTAATGGCTCAATCGAAGCTCTGTCTGAGCACCCATCTGTGCCGTGCATGTGGTACACAAAAGGGAAAAGAAGTAAAACCACATGTTAAATGCAGCTCTCGTATCTCTGACATTTACACACACACACAATAGTAAAGCATTGCCATAGAAGACCTTTTAAATATTAGCTTTAGACTTACAGAGCACATCAGGGAAGCCACTGGCTAACACAGAATATAGATCAGGAGTTAATTATAGTCCTTACCCAGTTCTTTGCGGTCAGAGCTATGGCCGGACAACAGGAAGAGGTAATCCTGACAGGTGTCTTGATCCAACAGTGTGCTGTTGTGGAGGCAAAGGTCAACAATTAGGGTCACAGCTCTCTGACAGACCATGTCATACTCCTCTCGGTCAGAACTCATGCTCCCAGCAGCATCCTCAGCCGTGTGTGTGCTCATCCAAGGGGACTAACACACCCACACACACACACAGCAGCAGCAGCAGCAGCAGCCTAGCATGCAAGAAGGAGAAGATAAATGCAACTTGTCTCCGTCCTCGGCTGATTCGTCTCCTTCTTGCTCCGTCTCTCAAGTGTGTTTACGCACAAAAACACTTGGGTGTATGTGCATGTTTGTGTGTGTGTGTGTGTGTGTGTGTAATGTGGGCCGAGATTGTTAAGTGCATGATGAACATGTCGCATGTGCATTGTGACATAAATGGGCATGAATGTGCAGTAATGTACGAGGAGTTAATGAATAACATTTGCCCCCAGGTGAATTATTGCATCACATCTATGCTGAAGAAGTCAGTCAAATGAAAGAAAACAATCATGAGAAATACTCAATTTTCCAATGAGCGACCCCCCCCACCTCCTGCTCTCCACCTCCTGCTCTCCATCAACCCCCCTCCACCCTTGATCTGACTATAATGCCAGCACCAGTCATGCACAAACAAAAAAAAAGAAGAAGAAGAAACATAACGACCACTGGGCTTGTTTTTCTCAGGTTTGACTAACACGGCTGGTCCCTGCAGGTCAGAGTGTCCCCTGTGATAAGTCTCCCTCGAGCTGAACCACCTGTGACTGCCAGGTCTCGCTGCTCCCACTGACGATCTCCCATCGCGCTTGATTGCGATCCCTGACTGTTTACGACCCGTAATGATGAGGGTTTAACTATGTGTTTGTCTTTGTGAGAAAGAAACAGGCAGAGAGTGAGAAAGAAAGAGAGAGAGAGGCCAATTTGTGAAGCTGCACACAGTGTCAACAAATGATCCTTTAGAAATGCTGATATACTGTGCGTGTTTATTTTATATGGAGTTTCTCACCTTGCAGCTGCTTGTTGATGTAAATAAGTACAAGTGTAATCTGGGATGTGAAATTGCTTTAATGCATCTGTTGGGACGGTAATAATCAAAGCATATACATCTCTAGTAGCTGATCCTCTGAGGATTTAATTCAAATTAATTCCTCGTATCTGATAATTAGAATAAGTGAACGTTCAAATGTGCTTATTTTACGATAAAGGCTGCGGAGATGGGCAAAAGACCATGACAAGGAAGAAAAAAACCTTAATTGACTTGACTTTTCTGCTAAATTACATTGAACTATATGTGAACTTTCTTCACCTCATCCCATAATTAGGTTTTTTACCAACTTAACCATTAATCAAAGTAATGCAATAAACCCTGTGACGACTAAAGCTTCAGAAAAAAGATTTCGTACCTATCTAATTACAAAGTGATATTGAGTTTAACCAGATCTGGGTTGACTCTCTTCCTTAATTGAGTTTAAACCAGAGCGTAAATGCTACGCTGTCCATGTTGGTGGGCTGCTGTTCCGAGATAGCTTCGATAATTAAGAGCTAATCTTGTCCCTCCACCCTCCACACTTCCCTCAAAGTTTGGATCCGGGGTCTCCTGTGTTTCCTGTTCCTGAAGATTGCATCTACACTTCTTAGCCAGCCATGATTAACAGGCGAATAACAAATTGTTTCTGGCTGCGGGTTTTCAAAAGAGTCAATTACCTCTCTGTGTCTGCTGCAGCTGATACTGATTGGCTCCCTTCGTTTGCCCCACGGTCTTGTTAACGCATACAGGTTGACCGCTACCTGTACTCACAAGTTACTGCTTGGACGTCAAAACAAAACGACACAATGATTCCCTCTGGTGCTGCCAACACACTAGCAATTTAACAGTTTAATGATGGGTTGAAATAAACCCGGGGTGAAGCAGGTCCACCTCATGCCATTATATTATTTCGAGGTTAATGTCCAAGGATGTCCAGTAATCAGACAAATAATGGTTCCTTGTTAACTTACAATATGTCTTCTGTTATACAACGAGTAGTTCCAACCACTGGAAGTGAATTTTAATAAAGTAATACATCTGAATTTAAAATTTCAGCTTTCTTTAATGATTAATAATAATCTTATGTTATCTAATAATAATAATTTTATGGTGCTGTTAGACCTCCTCGTTAATACAGGTGTGTACCTCATTAAATACAGGTGTGTACTTCATTAATGCAGATGTATACCTTGTTAATACAGGTGTGTACCTTGTTTGTGTGCAGCACGTCAGAGAGCAAACAGTTTAGTGATAGAAAATGTTGTTTTTGAAGGACTAAAGGTCGACTAATCTGGACTGAAGCTGAATATTTTCACTTTTGGAGTTCACAACGCTGTGGAGTTATTGGCAATGTTTGGGTCATATCCTCCATCAGCTGTAGATATTAGGGGATATTAGCCAGATGCCGTGTATTTCCATGGAAACGAAGATCAGAACGGAAACGGCAAGCAAACACATTTTTTAAAAACAAATTGCACAAAAATATAAAAATCTTTTGACTGTATATTCAACTTAAGTTGCTTATTGTTGTATAATCGCAGCATTACATGAGAGGGTGTGCGTCAATATTGGCACTTCAGTAACACTCGCTAAGTAATATTCACATTAAAGCACACCCTCTCATGTAATACTGTGTATTTATTGAGTCACAAAAAGCCTCCAACTACACGCTACCATACTTCACACCACTATACATACATATGAGTTTAAGGTGACTAATATATACTGAAGGAGACAGATGAAACACACACAGGCAGTCAGCAGAGTAATAAAACAGAGGAGGTGTGAACTGAGGCTACAGCAGCTGAAAATATTACAGCAGCATCAAATAAAAAACATTTCCTTCTTCATCCAGGCACAGTTGATAGTAACCGTTCAAATGTCCACATTCAACAAGTTAAACAGAATAAAACATTGATTAAACGGCTCTGATTTAGCTGCACAGTACGTTTTATCCTCTTTGTTAATTATTCATGAAGCCCAGTTAGAAAGAACACAAAATAGTGTCTCTCGTATAAAAGTGTTTCCGTCTCTAAATAATTCAGAGCACCGCGGCTACAAAAAAAAGTGCTTTAAGTGTGTGAGTTAATGCCATAATCAAGACAACTGCTGAGAGAGCTTGTCTCAGACACTCGCAGATTTAAAACATTTCTGTCTGTTGTCATAAATAAATGAAGAGGGGACTGGCGGTCGCATTGATAATTTTTTTTGTAGAAGGTGCGGGCATATTTTTCACAGCAAATGAGGGGAGGTTGTGGCACATGAGGTCCTCGGTTTGATATGCAAATCAACTTCATCTGTGGCAAATCTTTCTGTAGGGACAGCCCCGGTGGCTGCAGATGTTGAACTTGATTCATTGTGGCAAATGCATGACAAAGGGTTGGCTCACTCAAAGCTATGCTAATCAACATCAGCACTTCCAAAGCTCTCCTGAGGGCCAAGATGGCAGGATTTCTACAGTATATAGTCAGTGTGTGTGTGTAACAGTGTATCCTTGTGTGTGTGCTTCTTTGTCACGGCGTGTTAATCAAAGATTTCCTTTCTCAGCTGTGGGGCAACGTGAAAAATATTTCTATTTTGACTCATAGTTAAGCTCATTAGTAACAGCCTTAAATTGTGTAAGCAGGATTTGATTGATGCTGCTCCGAAGCTACAATACAACAGATGAAGTGATGATCACAGCCTGTAGGATTTACAATGAAATAAATACACACACAAGCTATTTCCACAAGGGCCTCCCCGACGGGGGCTTATCATACTTATGGTCGCTCATGTCACAGTGTTTTTCAATAAGGCTGAGCACACAACGCGGTGACAAAAGAGAATGACATTCTCCGTCGTATGGATAAGGATCAGCATAATTATTCTGTGTCCAGGTGAAATGTGCACGGAGCGATATCTCACCCGAACACGTCCTGAATGTCACTAAGATGAGGCATTTAATTGAGGTCCTGTCAAGCGCGGGCCCCAAAGATTGAAGGAGTCCAGGGGAAGCTGTCGTGCACATCAATCCCAGGACATATAAATGCTCTCATGCTTCCTCTTATTAAAATATTCTTATGATTTGCTTAACAGGTCAACACACAAACCCTCAATAAAAAAGCCCAGAATTAAAGGGCTGCATCCCCTTTTTTCACGGTCCATTGTTCGATTTGCTCAATATGCAGACGGGCAACAAATCATCTCTGTCTCTGATATATAGCCCCGCTTGGCGTGAGTTTTTAGAGTTTCTGCACTCAGTGTTCATTTAAATTTATGACCTTTAAAGATCTTTTTAATGCAACACAGAATGTAAGATGTTTGACAATCATACTGACCACAGTATGATGTAAAACCAGGAGGGGTCTGAGCAATGATTCCTAATGAATTAATTAACTAAATTAACATGACCTGGACCTGGATAAGTAGTAGAACGCAGACAGATTGTGTTAAGCAATTAAAAATTAGGAATTGATTTGCTTTGTGTCTACTTGTCTGCTTAACAATGGTTTTCTGAATGTTACATTTTAGTTTACACGTGTTTGACATCTCCCAAAACTTTTTGTAACCAGCATTACTGCAGCAGGCAAGAGAAAATATCACAGACTTTGGTGAATTAAATTTAAGACTTAACTCTAAGACTACCCTTGATTGAGGAAACTGAAAGCAATTATTTCCAAGACTTGCAGACACTCTGGTTTAAAATGTTGGAAATGAGAAAATGTAGAAAAAGTAGCTCACCCGGATAATGAGATAATTTCAATGTCATGTTTAAACCTGCCAGGTAAAACGCTCTCAGTCGGTTAGAAGATTTGTGACTTCAAGAGTAATCTGGTGACGCAATAATCGAGTGAGACAAACCAGACGAGGATTAAGATTGAATTTTTAAAGGAACAGGTCCAACATTTTGGGAAACATGTCAGAATCACTGACAGTATAAAGAATGGACAGACGCTTTGAAGCTTGTTGGCTGTACTGCCCCTTCAACGTCCCGGAAGGTTGGAATGTTGTGTAGCCAGCCTCAAGCGGCCGCTCGAGTTTTTGGCACTTCCACATCGGTTTCAGAACCCAATCATGGAGGTTGGCGTTTGGTCTGAATGGACATGAGTGCTATGAGGTATGGAAGTAGAGATATGAGGCAATTAGCTCCGTGGCCTGCTCTCTCTGAGCTCACACGCTGTATGATGCATTTAATCTACACACACACAGACACGTAGAAACGACTAGTTGTGGTTTGACTGGGAGTTACGTGCGGGACTATTTCTTTACATGCAGTATCCATAAGCAGTGACTTCCATCGCAGAGAAATATTTGCAACGTGTAACTCTCCGTAAAATTGCAGCTTGACATTTTTACATTTGTGTTTGGAGTCAAGCCAGTTTGTTCCTCATGTTTCCATCGCTTTCAATATTTATTAAGAAAAGCTAATCTCATCCTGTTTGTAGTTTAATACTGAACGTGCAGACATTAGAAAAAAGTCGAACTCTTCCTTTATTAATCTGTATACAAGAGAATAACAGATTTGGTTTGGTTTGATGCTTGTAGAACATTTTAATAGCCTGTATTTATTAAAAGTCTGTATTTACTTTACTTAATCTCCTCAGCAAACAGTATTTCTCTGCTGTCACTTCTTTCTACCTGCTGGTAAGGTGAACATTAAGCCAAACTCCCAAAGTCGTTGTTGTCTTTTATCAATAAAAGCTAAAACAAACATACTCCCACAGATGATTACAGTACCTATAGCAGAGTGTAGATTATTGTAGCAGAGAGCTGCTCTTCACATCTGAAAGCAAATGAAGACAGAGAGGATCAATGATGTCTTTGATCTATTCTCTGGGTTTTAGATGGAGAGAGAGACGTGGAAGAAAGGGTTTGCTTTGAGAGTTGGATGTTAAAAGACAGCGAGTTGCATAAAGATCATTTCATTATATCTTTTTTAATGGTTCAGTGTTTCATGTAAAGCTGTATTTGTTATATTTTCATATAAAATAAAGTAAATCACCTTTTTACATCTTTTTTTAGATAAATTTAAGGGCTTCAAATTGCAATATGAAGATTGTTTTAGAAAATATTAGGAAATTATTAGCTCCATCACAAAATAAAAGGGTTATTGCATACCAGGCTTACCTGTGTAATTCATAAACAAACCACATAAACATCACGTTTTCTCACTTTTCACAATGTCTGATTAAATTATACTGACTCATACTTCTACATAAACTTCCACCAAATACATTTCCCCTTAAATATCTGAAGCATTCTTTGTGCTTTTCGGGATCTTAACTTTTTTTTTTACTGACAAGAAGTGCAAAAAGTGTGAAAGTAACATTTAATGAGAAATTAAAGAAAGACATTGCTGGCAGGATTGTGGTTGTGTTGAAAATCAGCAATAAAACTGAACCCACAGTAGATTATTTATCTGTGAAACTTGTTTGGAGAGCGATATCAGTCCACCGTTTTGGTCCATACTTAACTATTTCTACAAATATTTGATGGATTTCCATGAAACGTTGTACAGACCATCATGGTCGCCAACATGATGAAGTGTGTCTGACTTTAGTGGTCCTTTTACTTTACATGTAGTGCCACCATCAGGTTGACATTTTGGGTTTAGAGTGAAATGTCTCGACAACTATTGAATGAATTTCCATCATATTTGCCACAGGTGCCCATGGCCCACAGAGTATTATTCCTGATAACTCTGGTGATCTCCTGACCTTTCCTCGAGCAAAATGAGGTTGACATTTGTGGTTTGAAATGGAAAAACAAGCTTCCCTCCACCCACAGAATGAATTATAATAACTTTGGTGATGTCTTTACTTTCCATGAAGTGGCATCATCAGATTGAAATATTTATGACCAAACAGTCACCAAACTAGAGACCTGTAAACATGGTTAAACATTAGACCTGCTAATCATCAGTATGTTGACATTGCTGGATGTAGTCTTGCTTTTACAGTTGTATTATGACATCCCTGTTGCTGTATTTCAATACTTTGCATTGGGCTTAGATGGAGCTGTGGGAAAACCCTCAATATTTGTGACATTTAGGTCTATATATCTTGCTTGTTCGGGTTTTACCCTCCTAAGCCTGAGGTCTGCTGTTTCTGTTCTGACAACTGCAGTGTGTTTACAAGCCACAGTCAGCCAGGAAGCACTTGGTATGGGAGAAATGACTGAATCCTCATTGTGAGTCATTCCTGCTTGCAGGTGAATGTCTGGTCAGCTGTTTACCATCGGGTGGTGAGTTGGAACAGATGGGGAGGCTGCCAGACTGATTCTGTGGAAAAATGTAGCTGGTGAGCGTCTGCATGGTGAAAGGACTCAGGAGTTATTTCAGTAATCCTAAATGGATACATTAATGGCTGAGTGGAAGCAAAGACTGAATAAGTGGATAGATTAATTGAAGGGTGGGAGATTGCTTTTGTCTGACGTTTTAGTGGTGTGGCTCTGAGGCGTTAGGAGTGGTTGGTTGACCAGAGTGAAATATCTGAACAGCTAGAAGATGGATTGCGATGAAATTTTGTACAGACATTGATGACTATCCTGTGGCTTTTCACATATATCACTGCCATTTTTCAACTTTATTATATAGAGCTAAATCATAACAGAGCAGATCTAGATTGTATTCTTTATAATATTGTTTACAGAAATGTCACAATTCCCACCATGAGCAAGCACTTGGCAACTGTGGCAAGGAAAACCCTCCATTTAAGAGGCAGAAACATCGAGCAGAACCTATTTTGGTGGTCATTTGCCGCCAAGAAGAGGGTTTATTGATGATAATAATAACAATTATAGTGTTTATCGTGGACGTCCAGCAGGACAACAGCAGCAGGCGCAGCCACGATCCCTGATCTAAATGTAGCTATGATCCATGAGAACCTACAAGAATAGAAAGCACAAAAACTCTGGTAGAAGTGACGTTAGTGCATGAGTCAGTCTAGTCAGCCTATAGCAGCATAACTAATAGATGGTCCAGGACTCACCTAAGTTAGCCCTAACTATGTCTATAACAAAAGCTTGTCATAAGGTTGATGTATGGTGTTTTTTTGTTGTTGTTTTAGTTAAGTTTTCAAGTTTTCAGTTTGGTTTTGTTGCTGTTTTTTTCTCTAGTGCCATCAACAGGTCGAAGTTTTTACTTATCCATATCTTGACATCTAGTTTTTAGTGCTAAGGTCCAGTGTCTAGGATTTAGTGGCACCTAGCGGTGAAGTTGCAGATTGCAACCAAATGAATACTCTCCTACGCCTCACCCTCTCTTTCTAAGCACGTGAGGAAAAACTCTGGCTGCCAAAGTCACATTAAAAGGTCATATCTTTTATATCAATGTTTGGTTTGTCTGTTCTGGGTTACTGTAGAAAAATGGCAGTTCAACATGGTTGACTCTGTGAAGGAGGACCCGCTCTCACTGCTGCTATAAAGGGCTCATTTTAAGACAATGATTCTTGATTTCAGGTGATTATACACTAATGAAAACATACTAATGAATATTTTATTCCATTCCTGACAATAAATAGTCCTAACTCTTACACACTGGACGTTTAAATATTACTATTAAATCCTTGAAGACTCTGACTGTTGATATGGAGGCTTCTTCTGATCTTCATGAGCCGCAAAAACCCATGGGAGTCCTGCTCCGGGCTACTTATTTATGGTCCGATAGGTGACATTCATAACTGTGTATTGAGCATGTGCAGAAAGCCCGGAGATGACACAGTAAATTAGCTTGTTTTCATTTCACAGGAGGAAATGTGATCTAGTCACCACGGCAACTGAACCCAGAGCTCCATGCAGAAATTAGAGTTAAGGGAGGTGATATGAGCAAAAGGAAAAGGAATCAATATTTGATTAGCAAAGGGTCAGGAACATGAAACATGTCACATTCTTTAGGCCTCTTGCCGGATTCATTGTTTAATTGATGAACAGTAAATGCCACACATGTTTTTTTTAGTGAAATTGTTGTGTTAAGTATGCGTTGTGTTAAAGTATGTGAAATGGCTCCTGGATCTATACTAAAGTGCCATAAAGACAATTTGAGATCTAGCAGCCATGTGAGCAATAAAAATATAAGATACCTGTGCTAAATGTCGGCAGAGTGAATTAGTTTGTGGTTTAGAAGGTGCTCCCACCCCTGAGCTCTTATTGTCCCTTTCTACCTGATATATTCTGCTTTCTTATTCAGCTTCCCCAAGCATGAAATCACTCAGGCAGAATGATAGGATGTTTGGCTATGGAGGGAGTAGCATGAGATTTGTTTCTGTGCAGATAAATACAGACTTGCCCGTTGTCTGAGAATCTAAGAACGCTCTCTGTTTCACAAAGTGTACAAGAAAGCAGAAAATAATCACACGAGGAGCGAACGGGTTCAGCAGCTCGCCTAATTGCCTTGGATATCTTATTTGTCAGTCTTAAAGATATGCGGAAAAAAAGATTGTTTTCGTACCGCTCTGCCATCACAAACACATTTAAATTATAGCCCTTTTCAAAATGTGTTTAAAGAATGGTCAGCCAGTCGCAACAACTCACAGGGAAGATACAAAGACCCAATACAAAGAAAAGTAATTGAGGCTAAACTATAGCTTAGCGTAGAAATGATATGTTTCTGTCAGCCAAACACACCTCTTTAAAAACTTTCAGTAACACTGTATAACCTTGGTAAAATGAGGGATAACCAATATAGCATTAAGCTTTCCTATATCCTTAATCAAATTAACGTTTTGAACATAAATATACTGCGGAAATTTCTCATTTTGTTCCAGAATATTTTTATCCACCTATATTTGTCTAATCGGATGATAAAACTTTTTTTACCAACTTCATGTGGAACAGCTGACATTCTAGGATCTATCTATTTGTCAGGGTCGCAGGGGGACACTGGGCAAGAGGCAGTTCATAACAGGGCTGACACATAGAGGCAAACAACCATTCATGCCTCACCTTCACAACTATGGGCAATTTAGAGTTAACCTTCATGTCTTTGGACTGTGAAAGAGTACCTGTAGATACATAAACACTGGGAGAACAGGCCTCAGCTGGGTCCAGAGATCTTCTGGATGCAATGCTAACCACTGCACCACTGTGATTATTTCATTATTAAACTTACCGCGCCATAGAAGAGGACTTAAATGTCCAAATGTACTATGGAATCGACTGCCTGGTTACGAACTTAGTTACGTATGCAAGACCAACCATCGTGGATTGATGCATAATCTTATGTCAATACAACAGGCCTCCTTTTATCCCATATACATGCTGAGAATATCCCAATGTAATACTATTGCTTCGAACATGATTCATGTATGGCATGATATTCAGACATACCTGGGCATCTCTTGCTCCGGTTAGTCCTGTTTGGTGCAATGTTGTCTGAGAGAGACGCAGTGTTTAAGATATGGGCTGGTGCTGAGGTACAACTATAAATTCTGCTAGAATACTTTAATAACTAAGAAGGTGTACATCTCAGAACTGCACTGAGAGCAGCATGCCTCCTCTTTCCTCCTTGGAAAGAGAAGTAACAAGAGACCGATGATGATGAGGTTAATACTAATACTGAAACAAGTCATTTACCCAACTTCTGCTGTAATCTCTGCTGTACACAAAGACGAGCTTACTGCTGACGTAAGTCTTTGTCTGTGAATATTCTCTTAAAATTTCACTTTAACTACAAATATAAATGATTATGTAACATTTTCAGTTAATGTCATGGTGTTAAAGTAAAGTCTGACTTCTTACCTGTCATGCGGAAATATTGTTTATCCAATTACTTTATCTCTGTCTTCACCAGAGTCCGCAAAATGAGGCTGTCATTGGTGATTTAGCTGTGCACAAGGAGTGCTTAAACGCTCAGCATTGTTGGTTTTTTTGGACCTGGGGTATTAGGTTGTCAACACAGGGCCATACTTCCATCCTTCACAATAGATAACATGCTTCAACATCGCCAGATTATGCAGTGAAGTCTTACGCAGTGCAGTGAAAATACAGACATACTTTCAAAGCGGTAAAGAACATTACCAAAACACAACTTAAGGTCGTTTATAGTAATAAAAGTTTGGATGATATCTATAACTTTGGATATTATGGGCTACTCTTATTTATGCAACCACAACAGCAAAAATATTGCTATTGTATAGTGCTATTATTGTCCACAATACTGAATTTGTCATATGCGGATGCGGCGTGATCGTGATGTTGGCGTGAAATACTGGGGTATGCAATACTTTCCACATATAGTTTTGGGGTTAAGTGGACAACCGATGAGAGTTTCTAAAAAAGTAAAATAACTTCTGCTGCAATGAGTAATCAATAGTTTGTGACTGAAATTGTTGTATTAGATTGGCCTTGAGTTTTTATGCAAATAAATGACAACCCTTGTCTAAACATATGTGGTACTACATATAGGGCTGCCACGATTAGTTGATCAGTCACGATTATGTCGATAAACAAAATCGTCAACAACTAATTTAGTAGTCGACGCATCGTTTTTTTTTTTTTTTTTACTGTGCTGGCTAATTATCTGATCAGCTGCATGCTGGTGCGATAAGCTGTGTGTTTTACAGTCAATTTACGTATGATCCGATTAGTCGACAAGTCGAAAAAATAATCGATGATTAGTCGACCATCAAAATAATCGTTTGTGGCAGCCCTAACTTACATACCGTACTGTTGAATAAGGTTACTTATTCACAGGCTGCCTCAGCACAGCGTTCGCCCTCTTCTTCGACTTTAAAGTCAAAGATCCTCTTCAACATAAAAGCTCCTATTGTCTGTACAAATCTAAAATCGAACCGGTTCTTTGATTTGTGGAGACCCCGGGGCTGCTCGTTTAACCATTTTATGAGAGAATTCTTACAGATTTGCAGGATTATTGTGGTCGAAGCAGGAATTCAGCAGGCCACCCTGCAGCAGGCAGCGCTCTTTGTTTCTCTAATAATCAGCTGAGGTCGTCTTCTGCCCACCAACACTCGGTAATCTCCATCCGTAATAACACAGCTGCCTCAGAGATCTGGCAGGAGGCAGGAGCCCCCAAATCTAAGCGCCTTTGGTAAGAAGGAGGCAAAGCTGCTCTTTCGAGAGACAGACTGCAAGGAACATAAGGCTCTCCAGCCCTCCCAGGGTTTAATGTCTTATTATTTTCCACAGACAGTACCAAAATGAACAGTTTTGTCAGCAGGAACGCGGCAATGTTGGTGTCACTTGCTCTATGCTAACAGCGAGGGAGGCAGCACGATGAGAAATGAGGGGAACTCGAGAAAACTGCTTTTTTTTTCGTTATTAGCTGCTCTTTTGGTCGGCCTCTTATATCTAAAGATTATCTGGGTGGGTGCTGGTGAGGGATCAGTCATATATTTAGGATAAAATAAGGCAGAGGATTGAAATACACATACATAAAGCCAAATATAGCATTATCCAATTATTTCTTTCACACACTCGTGTCACCACATCTGCGTCTCTGTTTCACTTCAAACGCTTATTGAATTTATGTTTAACTTGTTCATTTTAACTAGATGAATCATATTAGTCCTGGAGACCTGATTAACGGCGGTGCAATGAGCACGGTTAGACCGAGAAGTTGAGACGTACAATTAATTTCTTGAGCTTCTTTCTTTGACTTTTTTTTGAGAGCGTGACATCTTTGAGTGATTAAAGTGGACTAAGGAATGATTGCATAAAAGATGACTAATGCGTGCTCCGACACTCTTCATACACTTTCAAGTACCAGTTTTTACACATAAGTAGTAGTTAGCATCCTCTGCTTTTTTGTTTGACTGTGTCACTCTGTGCCTCGTAGCCTTGGGCCATCAAGCACTCATGCATGGATTGTGTGACAGCATGATTAATTATGTCGCGTTTGGGGGGCAAACTAAACTAGCAGATGGATATGTGAAGAAGTAACTGTTTATTCCCGGAGACTGGTGTAATAAATGAAACCGCGGAAAGATTTTGCTGATGTCTTGGAAAAACGCTTTCAAGGAATCTCCAAACAATATATTTTTCAGGAGGATAAACGACTTCTAATCTTCCATTTAGGCACTTTGATGGCCTCCGTAATGGCAGCAGGAACTATCATGGTCACATTCAGTTTGAAAGAGTAAGAAGGGATGTCAGATAATTTGACCGTAAATGCAAAAAGATATTGCAAATTTCAACTATATTTCTCTAAGTGTGCACTCAGCAAATGCAGATGTGCCAACAGAGGTAATATCCACAAGTAGTGTCCCCACTCTTGAGTATTTCATGATTGAATTAGACTGCATATTATCATGTAGGCTGTGAGTACCAGGCCAGCAGAAATCCGTCCCTTCAGAAATTATTAATCACAATAAACCAACTCTAAAGTATTTTTCCTCCTGAGAATGCATCAGCAACAGAAAGACAGAAGAAAAAACTCTCTTACATATAAGAGAAATATGCAACCGCATGCACAGAACGGCCAAGATGGATGAGTGCAGAGGACGTGCATGTTCATGAGAAGCATGCACACACATTTCAATCATCTGAATTTCAATCACATCGCTGACAGCTAACAGGTTTCGGGATTGTGCTGTGTAATTTTGTTTTCACTTGGCAGGATTGCTCAGCAATAACGAGAAAGATGATCAAGATAATGATGAAGGCGCACAGATGACTGAACAATTTTTTTCTCGTTTGTAATCTCAGCAGGGCTTGTAAACACTGGGCCGGATGAAGAGGAGAGGGCGCGTTAAAGAACACACGAGAGAAGAGATGGCCTCGATGTGTAATTTGGCATGAACCTTGTATTGCGTGCGACGCGCTGGAAATAAAAGCGACAACCCGACAAATGTTTAACACTGGGATTTTCAGTCTGTGCCGGGATTCTAATGCACACACACACACAGGGTGACGCCTGATTGAAAGATGCTCTTTATGACACGGCTGACAGCACGGCTGGGCTATGGCGACGTGGAACAACAAATAAAACGTGGCTCATGTTTGGATCACCTTTGAGCAACAGGGGAGCCCATTACACTGCTCCCACCACGTCTCCATCACTACATGATAAACATTACGGCAGCTGCAAGACATTAAGTCATACACACAAACTCTGAGGTGTTAGGAGACGTGTGTAAAACACACGGCGGGCTGAGTTATACGCGTCAGAGGTTGCGATGGGGAGTCATGAAGCAACGTTTAAATCCAAAAATGTTTTGATTTTGCTTTAGGGAGTAAATTAGTTATTCTTCTAAGATCTAATTATGGTGGACAAATAAAATTGTTGGGGTCCCAACATATGAAAATATTCAACCACCAGTGTATGTTGAATAGAAATACTCCAATAATCCAATACTCCAAACTCAGGTGTATTTTGCAAGCGCTGTAGACAATCATAAATAATGCCGCAAGTAAAAATATGAATGCATGAATAATAATGACTTTACATATTTAAACCTTTATTTATCCAGGCAAGGCTTTTGCTGACCAAGCCTTAGCAGCATCCTGCCTCTCAGTGTGATACAGCTAAGTACAAAAAAAACCAGATGAACTTGTTCAATATTTTATGCTGTTATGGAGTGTTTTGCTTTTCCTGCGACACCCAGATCCACGAATAATACACCTACTTATTCAACAAGGCCTGGGTGCCTTATTATCAAGCCCTTCAAAGCTGTCACCCCATGGAGAGGCACCGCTGTGCAACAATACATTTGGAATTCAATTAACCAAAGCACATCTTGACCATTGATACTGTAGCACAACACAAGAAGGTCTGCTATTATCATGTGTTATATAACTCAATGTCCAGGTAGAACATGCAGAACTGTGCACGTGACACGCAGCTTTGTTACCGAATCCAAACTTCTGCAACCTTACTTTATTTTTCTGCCTTTATCAGCAATTCTGTGTTTTCATTTTTTCTCTTTTATTGCACTTCACTTATCTCAAGCCAACCCTCTTTGTCTCTATTGATCAAACTTTCTCTATCAGGGGGTTTCTCCTTAGCTTTCTGTCTCCAGGGAGATTTATTGACATTCAAAGCTGCAGTCTGTCATATAAATAATTTACATGGCGACTGTGCAGTGTCCTTAAATACAGCATAACAACAACAGATGTTTCTGAACGTATCAGGGTTTATGGATGTAATTGCTGTCCAGTCGATTTGCTGCTACGCCACGAGAGGGTTTTATAAACCGAATGTTTGTCTGCTTTTACGCCCGTGGCAAAGAGATAATATGGGAATGACTTGATTGATTGACTGACTGATGAATTATGCTCTTTAAAATCTACTTCATAGAGTGCTCGGAGGTGACTGCAGATTGTCCCATTTGAATTATTCACGTCAGTCCATTTCTAAGTGTTCATTTAAAAATATTAAATCAATAAAGATAAGAATTAATTTAATGTCATATTCAAAAGAACACCAAAAATTTGCCAGTGCAAATAAGCAGTTTTTGGCCTGGCCATGAAGTCTGATTAATGGAGTTATTTATAAGACACTGTTTTCCAGAGAAATACTAGAGAGAGCATCTCATCACTTATGCTGCTCCATTTATAACAAATAAATAAATAAATATGAAGCACTTCAAAAGTATCTGCCAGTTAACTGACGTTAGCTTGCTAACACGATGACCCAGACTAAAAGAGGTAATATGAAATATGATTGACACATCTGACCCACGTTATATTTAATGTAAACATGGGAGATTCACGAAATAAAGTAGTAGTAGTAGTACATACAGTAGTATTAGACTACATAAGCAAGTTCATGTAGGCATGATCAGATGTTGGCCATTATAAGCTGAATAAATTCTACCAGGTTCTACATGTATGTGCATATGAATAAAACATATCTACATTTCCAAATGTTTGACAGTTTGGCCAAAGTTATGTTGCAGCTTACATTTAGAGTTTTCTAGCAGAGATCTTAGTGGCGAAACTGCAGAGTAGCTACTTAAAAAAAGACTTTACATGCAAGCTGTCTGTTAAATAATGGATTTACAAGTCGCTGGTCCAACATAATCATGAAGTAGAGTATGAAAATGCAGCAGAATCCACAGTCATAGATGGCCTGTAACTGTGTCACAGCGTTGGCACAACCCTTTTAAATGTATCATTTTATGGAAGAAAATTACCCAGGAGCACCATAGTGCCAAGTTCTGTTCCATTATAAATTAATGAGGGGGGTATTATTTTTGTCCTGAAAGCTATTGGTCAACAGACAAGTGAGGCTGAGACATAATAAACTATAAAATGTCTCCATCTAGTGACTGAACTGGTGTATACGTTCCTTTATTTTTGGAGCAGTGTGGCAACATGGATCTCTGACCACAAATAAGGAGGATCACTGCTCAGGTGAATTAATCATTTCTGTTGCTTTCATCACCTGAAAAGATTCATTAAGTTTTTGTTACCTTAGAACAGAGGTTCCCAAACTTTTCAGCTCGTGACCCCCAAAACAACTGTACCAGTGATTGCAACCCCCACTATCCCCAGATAATTTGTGCTTGTTACATGCTGTAATGTTTACATGCTGCTAATGTCGTTAATCTGCCGTAATCACATCAGGGGTCAGGACAAAGAAAATCCAAAGGCTTTTCTTTTAAATGTAATGTTACAAATGCTTTGTTACATTTATGGATAAAATATACCATTTCTAGAAGTTTTTATATTTTATTTGATTTCTTAAAATCATCTTGCGACCCCTCCCCTTGCTGCCTCATGATCCCCTAAGGGGGTCCCAACCCCCACTTTGGGAACCAGTGCCTTAGAAAGCCGTTCATAAATACAGACATTGCAGGCTCTTTTCAACGGAGTCCTCCATGTAAACTGCCTTGTTTCTGCAGTAGCCCAGGACAGACAAACTGAACACTGACTGAATCAGGTTTTTGGCAGTTTAGCAGCCGCTGTAGTTTCTTCTTCAGTCTAGGAAAGAGACTCTGAGGTGAGGTGGTTGCAATCAGATGCCACTAAAGCCCGTACACTGGTTCAAGCTAATGATTATGTAAATGTGAAAAGTGTTCTCAAGAAAATAAATGCACTCACGACTTGTTGGTTTTATACTTCCCCATATCTCTCTTCCTGTCACTCTTCAGCTGTCTATCAAAAAAAAGTGTGTCAAAGTCAAATCTGAATTACTAAATTTCGGACAAGTGATACAAAATGTCAGTATCAGCTGGGAGTACCTGCTTTGGCATACATTGGTGCAATGTCACCGTGACCCCTTTGGAAGACGTGCACATCTACACTGCCTGAGGGACATAAAGAGGCCAGACAAAGTTCACCAGTAGGTCAACTCTTAATTGCACCACAGCGGGTATTTCACTCTTTATTTTACATTCCAGGCCAGGGTCTCTTTCTTCCTCCTCCTCATTATCTCCCTCTGAGGGATGAGCAGAAAAAAAAGGTAGATAGATGTACACGTGTCCTCCAAGGACTGAATGTTAAGCAGTTTATTGAATTAAACATTGTGATCGCCTTAGAGGATATCCTGTCAGTGTTCTGCTGGTTAAAACTGGTGCAAAGCGGCTGATGGGTGACTTTATTAATTCATGCGGCAAGAATTTGAATTTAAAAGCCAATTTCACATTTTGTGACAGTTTTGTTTGTTGAGGCTGAGATATAATGTTGTTAACAGATTATATTAAAATAAATCATCAATAAAGTAAGTGAGATACTTTAACGTCTGTTCATAAACTCTTTGTAACAGTCTTAGCTTCATTCACCTGCTGCTGAGGTAGAGGTAGCTGTCCTTGGTTTATTTCCTCAACAGCAAAACAGGCTAGTAACCTACTGGAGAGTAATTAGTAATCTTGTACATTGTGTGTGTATTAGTAGAATATCCGTTAACATAGGAATGAAAGAAACCTATGTCCTTTTCAGATGGAGGTCTGAACATGTTTTACTACAGAAATATTGTGGAAAATAATGCAAGCCTGAGTTTGTTTACCCTGACGGAAGTACACGTGGAAATACTACCCACGTGTACATATGTAGTTTATCAATGATGCACCCAGAAGGTCACTCTATAAAATGCTAAGTATTAATAAAAAAAGGAATTTTTATAATGTTTTAATAATATTTTTGACTAATATTTACATTTTTGAACTGACGTGATTCACAATCAGGAAGAGGTATGTATGTTTTTTTCCAGTAAGTTCTTGTTGTTGTATTGAGAATGGGTATATTTCATTGAACAACTGAACAACCTCCTTGTACTTGTATATATTTAATGTTCATTTGCTTTAATTACTTGTATTAATTTACAATTACATAAACACTTACACGATAGAAGACTTACATGTCCAGTGTTTCTGTAATTGTTCTCAACACAGAATATATAGAGTTAAAAGAAGGTAAACAAAATATAACCGCTCAAGAGAACAACAACTGAAGACAAAAGGACCTGACTAAATGCCACATGCTGGTTTGGCCAAATTAAACAACACACAAGGGGCAAAGAAGATGGACACCAACTGCAACTAAATACAAGGCAAAGTCAAAGGTCAACCAAAGTGCCATAACTCACAAAAGAGGTCAATGAAATATGCCACATGAGGGAACATATATATACATTTATATTGCTTTGGGAGGCCAAAAGACCAAAATGTCATATCTAGACCTATAAAAAACCTCAACAAAACATAACACTTATAACACAATACAACCTTCAGCATTCTGAATAGGCCTGAATAAGCTGTACGTGAAGTGAAGGAAAAAGCAAGGTGAGCATATTGTAGGAATTTGTGAGTAAAAAGTTAATTAAGTAGAATAAGAAATAGTCTACTACAGTTTACTATAACTTCATGTAGAAAGTTTATTTGCACAAAGATTATGTTGTGAATATTCCTTCGAGCAAATGGTTGTTTTCTAAATGTGAGCAGTGGGAGAAGGGAAATGTTAATGATGCATGGTTTTACTTTTAATGAGAAGATGAGAGAGAATGGCCAACACTCCAAGGCATGCAGTGGGACTGGAGGGATTTCATAAGTTATGAATTATGAGCTTGTCTCGCTGATCTGATATTTGCAAACGCAGCTTCGCCCGAAAACTGAATTAACTTTTTAAGACAAAATGCGACAGACGTTTCTGAAAGTCTGAGAAGACATAAGTTTTATATGCAGCTCTCAGTCAGTCTTATGTCTGTTGATGATTGCCCCTCATAATTAACCTGCAATTAAGAAAGCAGTAGCTTTAGCTAGCTTGCAAAGCTGATTTGCAATGATATTGTCATGGACCATGTATGCATGACGTCACCCACAGAAGAGCCAATGTGAAGCTCACCATGAGACTCCACCAGACACGTCGCCGTCATGTCGCGGCTGCTGCGCTGTTTCAGTCCGTCCTGCAGCGAATTCAAACCCCACCGGAAGCCTTTCAGAAGCACTTAGCCTGTCAGACTTTGCTTACTTGCCCAGATTTGGTCATTTTCCAGGTTAATGTGCTTCTAAATATACTCCTGCCTCTTCCTCTAAAAATCGGTAAAGACGCGACCAATCGGGAGCCCTGAGGCGAGCTTATGGAGCCAGCCTCAAGTGGACGTTTGAGGAACTGCAGTTTAAAAAACATAGTTTTCTGAATTTCTGTGTAAATCTTATCTGAGGTGAAGTCAAATACATACAGATGCTGTGTGTGTGTTTTCTCAGTGGGGAATAACCGGAGGCCTTCTGAGGAAAGAGGGTGTTGGATAAAGAAGAGATTGTCTGAGAAGTGTGTGTGTGTGTGTGTGTGTGTGCTTTACTATTAGACCTACAGTGGGAAGGGGAAGTTTATGGGAAGTAACTCCTGCAGCTCACAGCTGTCACTGAGAACACACAGGATGTACATTACCACAAGCTGTGTTTGTGTGTGTGTGTGTTCATTAACATGCTCTCATGATCCACACAATTAATGTTTTATAGATTCATTGATGTAATAATTATTCTCACACCTGATGCTTCAGGTGAATGTATTTGTGTGTGTGTGTTGAGACCAGGTGCAGACAGTCAATAACCCAGCAGAGTGTGGCGTTGTTGAATCAGAGGTCACCACTTTTGGCTCAGGGTGCTACCATTTTGTAATTACTTAAATATAATTACAGGTATTAAAAATAGTTTGTGTGACTGTGTGTGATATCGTACCGTAACTTTTACATTTACTTTATTGACCTTTTATTTCACCTTATTAACCTAACCTAGAGTTATTAGCCTATATGTGTTTATGATTGATAAAAAAGGTCATGCATGATGTAATCATTTACTTTGTAAATAGTTTTTGTCAAAAGTAGGTTAATATTCCATATTAATGCTTGCAGTTTACTCACTGTTTTTTTTAATTCTCACAAATGATTTTAGTTAAAATTGTTAATTATTAATTGGCGGACCACCTGCAGTGCCTCTGCGGACCCCCGAGGGGTCACGGACCCCTGGACTGGTGCTTGAAATGTGACATTATTAAAGGTTCATGCTGACGCAGGATGTTTTTTTATTTTTTATTTTTATTCTCAGGTTTGTTTCTGTCTTTGTATCTCCTTTCAGAGAGGTGCAGGTCCGGGTGCAGAGGAGACATTTCAGGCACCGGAGGAGGCTGAAGACATTACTTTGCTCCTTCTGTCTATTAACAGCTGTACATTTAAAGTGAAGGAGGCTGATGGCAAAGTCTTGGTTGGTGTCAATTATCACAGCCATTGGAGACATTTCAGGTGCTGAAGGGTTAGGGTTGAGGTTGAGGACATACATTTTCTACTGGTATCAGTAATGAGTTGCAGTGGAGACATATTCAGTTGCTGAAGGAGGCTGAGGACATTTTCTGTTGCTGTCCATAATCAGGTGCATGTTTCTGGTGCAGTGGAGACATATTCAGTTGCTGAAGGAGGCTGAGGACATTATGTTTCTACTGCTGGACTGCAGAGGCAGAGCAATTCTTCACTAGGACTAAAATTGAAAAAAAAAAAGTACTACATTTCTCCGGTTTCCCACTTTTACTTTACAGTGTTCTGGTTATCAGTATGATTAAATGTTCATGCATTAAATGAAATGTAATGTACTTGTTTTCAGTTGAGCATTGAAGTGTCATCAGTGCCTTTCATCCAACACCAACCCTAACCCAACACCTGTTTGCTTTATCTTAACCAACGTTTAGGTCTTGACTGGTATAAATATGTTGATCCCACAGTGATCGTGGTCACATCTCAACAGTTTGATATCAAGAACTTTCCTTGACTTTCATTATATTTTTTTCTTCCCTAACCTTTTGCCTAACCTCAAGCAATCCTCAATTACTTGTTTCTGTGTCTTTCTATGTGTTGTCGCACCTTGTGCTGTGTTACTGCACGGGGACAGGGTTGTCGCACACTGTGCCTGCTCACAGTGCCGACAAGGTCAAGTAATCGTGGCTGTCCCTGTCTTAGGTTGTCCCAAAATTTTCAGGGGGATCTTACCCATCATTGGTGAAGCAGCCTTCCATACTTGACCCTTTTCTTACGAGGCATATCACTCTATTTTGTTTTGCATCAGTTCTGTCATTTTACACGAGGTTGGCAAAGGTTAGGTTAAAAATGAGAAACAATCAACGATAAATAGAATCATACGATATCTAAACAACGATAACTCTTTTTAGGATTATTTAAGATTAATTATACATAAATAAGCTGGCGTCTTAAATAGGTTCAAATAGCTGGCTAGTATGGTAAATTGATGTATTTTAATAAGGAGGCAGTTTTACAAACAGACCATATACCCGCCCCTACGGAGCGCTGAAAAAAGGTGAAGGAACACACCCAAGATTGGGCCACACTCTAGCTGTCTCCCTATTGGCTGGTGAAACACACTAATTTAAGCGCAGGGCGGGACATCCTTCAGTCTGAGCAGACGCTTCAACCTGAGAGGACGTGCTGTTTTACACGCGAGCAGAAAAAATTTGAGAGCACAGGACATGTTTTGAGTGCGAGCACATTAGATCTGAGCACGCATATTTGAGTGCGAGCAAAATGTTTGTGTCCAAGCAGAAGAAATGTGAGCACAAGCATGTGATGTTTTGAGTCCAAGCTCACATTTTGAAAGAAAGCAGCAGAAATCCGAGTACGAGCACAAACTCTGAGCACGAGGACAATAAATCTGAGCATGAGAAGGAGAAATCATGCTCTCAAACTGAAAATGTGCACTCTTGAATGAAGATAGGATAATTCTTCCATAGCAGTTCAGTAAAAGTAACAGATTTTAAAGCAGCTGCAGGGCAGATTTAACTCTCCAAATTTGGGAATATGTTTCAGAGTTAAGTTGTTTCACTGTTTCTGTGAAAGAACTAAGAAAACACAGAGCGATGACTGCACATACACACGTGCAGCAAAGTTTAAAGACATCATTTTGAGAGTTCAGTTGCACCTCAACAGAGAAAGTTACTTACCTAAAAGACCGATGCAGGACAAACACGTGTGCTCCTTCTTGAAGACGATGTCGTTCAGAAAAAGTAGATTGAAGAATCGATTTGTCAAACCAGCTACAGGGCAGTCCTTCCTCTTGGAAGTTGATCCGGGAATGAGTGTTGATCTTTCTCTCTCTGTCTCTTATATGCAAATATCTTCGGAACACAGAACCATTTTCATTCCAAATGGAACTCAGAAAAATGAATATGCAAATTAGCATGACTATAACACTATAACACTATAAACACACTTTAGACAATATGAACTGTAGCACAGCAAACAGCTTACAACTCTATAATGTATGAAGGTGTGGAAGAGGAATAACATTTCAACATGTCAATAAAAATGTAGATAAATGTATAAACACCTGCTGAACAGATCTAATCTTTATAAATCCCACTGATAAATAAATGTAAGGTGGGAGTAGTTACCGACATTATTATTTTCCATAACAGCCATTAGTTCGCTGGCCCTGAAATGCAAAACACAACAGCAAATTCAAAAACACTATAGAAAATCATAAAACACAATAGCAAATGTAAAAACACAATAGCAAACTGAAAAACAAAATAGCAAATCAAAAAACACAACAGCAAATCAAAAAACACAACAGCAAATTCAAAATGGAAAAGGTAGGTACCCTCGGGAGACACGAATCGTCACTGAGTGGACTGGTGGTCCGTCCTTTGAACTGGAAGGACATGGTTTACATGTTTTCAAAATATGAGCGCTGTTAACTTTTTGAATTTGCTGTTGTGTTTTTTGATTTGCTGTTGTGTTTTGCACTTCAGGGCCACCATACATTAGACCTCCTCCATCACACTAACTAACTGACATTAAAACAAGCTAACGCCATTATCAAACCGCGTCAGGCTCAAAGTTACTATCCTCAAGCAACAGACAAATAATTTTTAATGACATTATCTTTACTGTACCTCTGTCTTTGTGTATTTTTATCCTCCTCTTCTTCTCTTTTCTTCTTTCTCTGGACACTGACCGGAGTCATTTTTCGCATTATTGTTGTCAAAAATAACTGACCTTCCCGCCAGAGAGCAGGTACAGTCCAATCAGTCAGAAGAGGGGGAGGCTTAGGATTAGTATTAAAGTATTGTTGTTATTATTAGTATTGTTATTATTAAATATGCAGGTAAATGTATGTGCTTATTATTTTCATATTAATAAATACAAGCACCAACTAGTTTTAGTGTAAGACTAGTGAAAATATATATATATATTTTGTCTTCCCCGTTTGTGGCACCCCCTCGATGGACGGTTTATTAGCATTAGCATTAGCATTCCTCTTTACTTACATATACCAAAGGCCGGCGCTGAGCGCGTGCATACATCCATAAACCGTTAACTGACCTTCCCGCCAGAGAGCAGGAACAGTCCAATGAGTCAGTGGGATGGGGGGGGGGGCTTAGGAAAGTATTATTGTTGTTATTATTATTATTGTTATTATTAAATATGCAGTTAAATTAATGTAAACCTATTATTTTCATATTAAGAAATAACAGCACCAACTAGTTTTAGTGTAAGAATAGTGAATGTATCTTTTGTTTTTGTCTGTCTTCCCCGTTTGTGGCACCTCCTGGATGGACGGTTTATTAGCATTAGCAACCATAGCAACCGTCCCACCAGAGAGCAGGTACAGTCCGATCAGTCAGAGGTGAGGGGGTGCTTAAGAAATTACTATTATTAAATAGGCTTTTCTATGCGGTTAAATTAATCTGGGCTTGTTATTTTCATATTAAGAATTAACAGTACCAACTATTTTTTAGTATAAGAATAGTGAAAGTTACTTTTTATTTTGTCTTCAACCGTTGGGTAGCGCCTCCTGGATGGACGGCGTCGTTAGTTGTTCGGAAAGTGAAGTAATTTGCCTTAATATCTCAAACAAACGCAGAGGAAAAATACTATTTTACGGTTTTAATTATTTATGAAGGAGATAGAAGAGATTCACATCGGTTACTTACAGTCTTTAAACCCTTTTCAAAGAGTGTAAATAACGCAAAACAACACCTTTTTTGTGTGTTCTGTGGAAATATACCCCAGGCTTCCCCAGCTACAATTGACCCCCCCATACTGCTGATTTCTTTCCCCACAACAGATGAGTCCTGTGATTTTCAGGCTGATATCATTAAATTTGACCATTTACAACAGGGGGAACGCATCCTGACAGCTTAGCATATGTATGTATGTATCTGTCTATCTATTTAGACCTTTCCCCAGGACTATAAACTGGAATAACTAAAAAATGTGTGTGTGCACTTCTTTATTCAGAAAGTCTTGAATGCATTTCTTACTCATGATATTTAAAAAGCTGCTTTTTCTATAAGATTTTGGGGTATGTTTGCCACCTTTGCAGGTGCTGCACTGCTGTGCACCTGTGATCTCCACTACAGCAACATCAAGTGATCCTCCTGTCGCCTCCTCCACCCTTCAGAAGAACCCAGTGATGCAGCATCAGGAATAAAGGCTGCACCAACCGACCCGCGCTGACTGGCCATCTCCTCTAACTGATGAGGTACGAACAGGGTTACAGGGTCAGACATGCTTCCACAAACCACTAGAGGGAGGTTGTTTACCACTAGTTGTACATGTATCAAAACAAGCTCTAAACCACCGGTTCCCAAACTAGGTGTATCACCTGGAATATAATTATTAATTGATTAAATGTTGTAAAATCTGGCAGGACAAAGGCACAGTGGAGCCCTGAACAGAACATCTTCGTCCTTCATGCAACCAAAGAGCTTAAAGAACAAGAAGAGGAAAACACTGAATGAGTTAAAGATTGTTCAAAATGGAAAAACAAAAACAGAATACAGTCAGAGAATTCTTCCTAAAATGATCAGAAAAAATATTCACAGGTAATAATCTACTCCAAATTCATCCAGATCACTCATTTGATACAAACTTCTGCAGTTATTGCGTAAAATGTTTGTGCATTGTTCAGTTTATCGGATCCTTTACTGATTCTTCAGTGTGTAAACACACATGAGCTGAAGGTTTAACCAGGAGTCAGATGTGTCTTCTATGTTTTTCATAGATACATAGATACATACTACTAATACCATTTTCCTAAAGTGTCCAGAAAGCTCCAGAACTCACAAATATTAAATATTACTGTAGGAAATGAGTCACGTTTGAGTTATTAAAACTCTGAGAGGTCATAGTTAAAGGTGGTGTTGTACTGGACAACATTATGTATAGAGAGATGCTTTTAATTCACATTTACATTCATGAGAGCAGCAGAATATTCAAAACAGCTCTGAATATAGTGCAGCACAAGTAGGACATCATCTGCAGCTCAATGCTAAAACATGTAATTGAATTAACACCTTTACTCAGGGTTAGAAATTAGCACCATCCACCAACCATAAGCTGCAGCACATTGCTTCGCTCTGTGATTTCATGAGGAGCTCATATAATTTTAACATCCTGTTGACAGTGACAGACAAAAAGCTGAATAACAAAGGTGTTACGTCCGGCCTAGGGGAAGTGGTAGTGTTAGGCTTCAGGGTGAGCATGGCCCAAAACAACCAACCAAAACAATCTGACCAAAAACTAACTTACCTAACCAAAACAAGGAAAACAAAATACAGATTTCTAACCTGCCTCCCTATGAAATAAACAGGAGAAAAAGGAGATGAACCAAAAGAGCTACTCACCCCTACAACTACCTGGACTGCTAAGCTAAAGTCTGCTAAAGCAGACAAGTACAATTTCACACAATACAATACAATACAATACAATACAATACGGCCTGGTGCAGTTGGGAGTAAGGTCAAGAGAAGAGAACGAATGTATCCATTTATAGCAGATCCACCAGTCCATTAACCAATCGGCAGGCAGCACCTGGAGAGAGAGAGAGAGAGAGACCCACCACCCTTAGGCAGGGAGGAACAATGGCACATAAAAAATAAACACACATCATATACTAAATTATGACCCTGGGTCATAACAAAGGCATCATAAAAGTCGACCTCAGGTGCATTACACTGTACAGGTGTGCCCGATGAAGTGACCACTGAGCTGTTGTTGATGTACTAATTTACTGCCTCTAAAAACATCCATTCAAACGCAGACAACAAGTCGTATGAAAACATCCAACAGTTTTATTTCATTGAGAGCTGCCCCAATGTCTGAGTTTAAAATGCTGCGTTCAAGGACTCCCTGTAAGCTCCTGCTCGCATGCAGATAAGTTCATTTTATGTCTGAAACCAAATTTGGTAATATATAGTATGTAACTGAAAAGTAATGACAAGTAACTAAAGCTGCTAAAGCTGTCAGAGAGATGCAATGGGGGTAAACTTTTTGGTAATTTGAGTACATTTCGATGCTAATACTTTACTGTGTGTGACCGCCTTGCGTGTTGATTTTGATATTTCCGACTTCCCCGTGAAGGCAGCATTTCTTCCAGTACGCGGTGTCATGGCGCAGACAGAGGAGGCCGAGCAGCTCCGCGGCATCAAACTTTAATTTCAGCTCCGTTTCTCCGCCGTCAACACGTCGCACTCGTCAACAAAACCGTCAACATTTGGCATCTGGGCGAAGACAAGAACCGGTAAGTTGTCTCAACAGTTAAGTCGGGTTGTTTTTGAAGCTCGTTATCCCTCTGAAAAAGCGGAGGAGGACAGATTTGACAGTCGCTGTAACGTATACGTTATAAAACAACGTTAGGCGCTTCGTGTCAACATGACGTTACTTTTTTTATGTTGTTTAGGCGGTAAAATGTGTCGTTACATATCAGTACGTTGACTACACGTTACTCTAAACGCGTTACTCACAGGACATGGATGTACGCGTTTAAATAGAGGCGTTACAAGTTGATAAATACACAAGTTGTAGCTTTCAGCTGACATCTTCATGTGTGTGGCTTCAGGCCTAGCTGGATATTATCATCACCAAACATGGCTTTGGACATGACCGAGGCCTCACCGAGGAGCTTCTTATGAAAGATGCAGATGTTTATTATAACTTGTAACTTGTAACTCTTGTTACAGGAGCAGGAATGACGGGAATGCAAGGTCCACATGAAGGAGCACATTACTTATTCCCGAGCCTGAGACATGGACATGAAGCAAACCTTTAGGTTAAAATATACTCTGCACTGCACTCTTAGTATGAGTCATTTACTCTGCAGTATCCAGACTACAGGTTTGACCTGACCTGCTAATTACAGGTTCACTGAGATTGTCAAAGTCACTCCAGCGTGGCACATTATTTAATATTAATACATTTTATTTCATAGGCGCCTTTCTGTCACCTTACAATAAATGAGAGTAGACAGCAAATAACAGAAACAAAACAAAAAGAACCATAAAAGTATATCAAATTACAAGAATACAACATTAAAAACAGGTTAACATAGGACAGTGCAATTGAATCAGATGGAAAAAAGGCGATCTTAAACAGGTAAGTGCAGTACTTGAATTGTGAGAGTGAGTTGATGTTCCTTGTGACGCGGGGTAAATTTAGTAAAACTATGGAAACTTTATGAAAATATTCCATCATAAGTCATGCATACAAAACTTTACGTAAGAGGGAGAGAGCGCGTAAACAGAAGCAGCTAAATGTACTCAAGAGTATCAAAAGTAAAAGTACTCACTGCACAAATAACAGTGCAGTATATTGGAAAACTTTTCTGTTCTATATAATATTACTGATGCATTATCATGTAAATTTACAACTAAACACCTTCAGCATTGGGTTAATGCATTACATTATGTTAGTTGATAACATGCGTCGCATACAAAAATCTAAAGTTGAAAAGTAACTAGTAACTATAGCTGTGAACACATGTACTAGTGTAAAAAAGTACTTAATATTTCCCTCTCAAAGTAGTATCATTAGACATGTGACAAAGCTGAGCCCTTAGTTCTCTTTATAAAGAGATTTATTAATGATATTATTGGCCACTTTCTCTAACCTGTTCGAACAGTGTGGCAGTGAATTAAATTTGTATTTTAATTATTGAAATTCAGTGGGTTCTTAGTGAGATGTTTGGACTTTTTGCAGCCGTTTATCTGGCAACAAAAACAGTTGTTTTTTTTTTATCTTTTCTTAACCCTAAACAAGTTTATCATTGGCTAAACTTAACCAGACGTTAACCACATAAACATAAAAGAAAAAACACAATATTTCAGCTGATAACAGCCATTTAATGTGGCGTCATGTGACACAGGAACATTTTAAAAACACGATTTAACGTATCTGTTGTTTGTAGAAACATAAAGTCATAATGGCAACGTCGTTATCAGGTTAACGGCTAACGTTAGGTAACATCAGCCCTCACGGACATGTATGATCCAGTTGAGTTTCCAAATAATGAACAAAGTTTGCTGTTGTGAGAAGTCTTTGATTGGCACGTGTTGCATGCAGCAGTTCTCAAATTTAAATGCTCAAAAGTACTTGCTACTGCAGTACAGTACTTGAGTAAATGTACCTCGTCTGGGCAGATCATTGCTGTCATAACTTCTGCCACCAAATGTGGATTATTCAGATGAAACACTGGTATCAACATACCAAGATCCATCCCCACACTATGACCTTATCTAAGTGCACGTAGCCTCGTGCTGGCCCTTCTCCATGGGGGAATGAGATGAGTGTGCCTCGGTTGCCTTTTTATGGCCTGGCCTGGCTCAGCTGTGAAAGAAGCAGGGCTTCATGTCACTGTGCTCGGATGGTCGCCCCCCAGCAGCCTGCAGCAACAACACCACAAAGGACAGCTGTCTCGGCGTGGTTGTTAAACCCCACCAGGTGCTGCTCATGAACGTGAATATGAGCACTGTTCCAAGTCATATACTGCTTTTCATATTCCCCGTCATGTCTTCATTAATTTGATAATCAAAGCAGATGAAGCGTGACACTTGCAAACTAAAATACTAAATATGAATATCCACATTTAGGCAGACAGTAGAGTTATTCTGCTGGTGTGATGATCGATTCTGGGATGGTGACGATGCAAAACAGTGTCGGAGGCTGCATGTAAATTATCCTTGCAAGATTGCAACATCAAGAGAGAGCGAGAACACGATGTAAGCAGCAACATGTGAGCCGAGCCTGTTTTTAATTTACTCTGTTCACATTGCAGCTCTGCTGGGACTCGAGAGCCACATAGTTTAGTGAAGCTGTGTAACAAAGACATGCCTCAAAAGAAGCCAAACTTCTTTTTTTTAATGGATTTGAATATTTCAAGATGTTGACGCTTTGATTGTTTCTGTTGTTTTGTCTCCAGCCTTTGTATTTTCAGTCTTGCGATGTTGGTGCAGATTCAGATATCTTAGCAGCTTTTTTTATAGATTTGTTGTGACAAATGTTTAAATCATTTATTTCTTTATAGTTTAGAAATCATCAAAAGACATCTGTATGATTGGACCAGTGTAGTTAAACCTCTAGCGCCGTCATCAGGTCAAAGTATACTTTGTCCGATATCTTGGTTTATCCCTGCAAAACTATCAACATTCCCGTTAGCCTGACTGTACTTTGTGTTTGATGTATACATATTTTACCTGCCAAACACGGCATGTTAATGTTGTCAGTATGAACACGGCAGCACGCTGACGTCAGGCTACAGTCTGACAGAGCTCCTCGAGTTTCCGTAGACTCGTCGTCTTGTTCTCGGATGTTTTATCTCTGATTCAGTGGGTTCATTTAGTCAGCGCCTTACAGTCAGAGTAATTACAGAGTCTCTATTTACAGGACTTCTGAATGTTTGTCCACAGTGGTCCATAAATACAGGAACCGACCCTCTCATCAACCATTTTAAGTAACGGTGCAGCAATCCTCGAGATTTTTAGTTTGACTCACAGCATTGAACCTCTCTGAGTGTTTACATCCCCAGCGTACCTGCGGGTCATGAGTTCAGCTCCAGGAGCAGACAGGCTAACACTGTTACAGTGTTGTATGAGACGGTGAGGAGGGCCACAGGGTCCCTTTCACCCAGACAACCAGGCTGTGTAGGTCATATATAGGCTGTTACACTGGCCTCTCTGTTCTCATAGCAGTGAGATTGTTTCCACTACTCCTACTGTTTCCCTCCCTCTCACCTCCTCTCTCTCCTCTGAGAGTATACATTTCTGTCAGCTATTCTCGGAGCCGGTTGGTAAACACACTGATTGCAAGTTGCACAATACTTCTTCTAACTGTTGGCTTGTTAAGCTACCAACTATTCGTGTGTGCACAGTAACACAACAAATGCAATCATGTTTCTTTGTAACAGGAAGGAGTGAAAGGAGAGCTCGTCACGTCTATGTAAGGAGATGTCATTATCCCCGCTAACATGCATAGAAGTTGGGGAGATGAGTGTGTTTTCAGTGCAGGTCTGGATCGTGAGGTCGTGTCCGTCCTTCAGGAGAGCAGTTTGATTCCCTCGCAGAGCTACACTATGTGCACGGCTGCGTTGTTGAACCCTCGTGTGGAATGTGCGCTAAGTCCTTTGGCCAGAGGATCAGCGGCTTTATTACAACCTTTAAACAAATCTCTGTAAGAAGATACCTGTGTATTTCGAGAAGGAACGATCATCTCCGAATATTGTCAAGAATCTTGGATAGGCCTTTTAATGCAGGCTCCGCGAACTCAGTGGCACCTTGTTGTGTTTTTTTTAAAGTTATTTTTACAGTCTGTTCTTTTTCGTCTGGTGATTTTAATGAAGTGAGCAGCTGCGGGTGTGTTTGTTTGTGAAGCCAGCACTCTCTCTCAAACCTTTGGACACAAACCAAATAAAACTTCTTCCTGTCTCTTATTTTGCAGCGTAAATTGTGAGCTAGAAGCTGGTTAGCGCTGATTGCTCCGCGTACCACTGGAGGGAGTTTGAGAGTCACTGTCCTAGCACATTAGATCATAGCTATCTTTAAATGTAAATATGTCATTGACTTTAGCATTTATGACCACCGATTATTTTTATGATTGATTAACAGTACAGATCATTTTCTTGGATGATTGTTTGGTCCATAAAATCACAATCTCCTACAATCCAAGACGATGTATTCAAATTGCCTTTCTTGTCTGACCAACAGCCCAAAATTCAAAGATCTGTTTTAATTAATTCAGTTTAATTGACACATAATCCTAAAGGCACAATCATAGTGAACTGTATTTAAAAAAAAGACAAATTTTAGGGCTGCAAATGTTTGTATAATTTTTGTTTTTTCTGTCAGTTAATCGTTTGTTTGTCTTTTGTTTTAGTCTAATAAATAAATGAAATCAGATTTAGTTTTGTTCGACCAACTGTACAAAACAAAAACCAAAAAAAGAAATTCAGTTTGCGATGACATTAAACAGAAAAAATCTGCAAATCCATGACAATTCATCCAAATCTTCTTCTGCTGAGATATTTCAGTTTGGACCGACGCTGTGACACGAAACAAAAACCTGAGAGAACCTGGATTTATTCTGCGTGTGCTGCCACAGCTCACTGAATCTTGTAGCCAACTCTAAATGTAAATATAGCCTATTATTAAATCGAACATGCTGTTTAGGAGTATATTCCTGTTTGTCTGCTGTGGTCAGAGCAGCATTAAGGTACTTTAATAAGCTGAATGCAGATTCTTATGTGGTGAGGAGGTCCAGGCTCAGCCGGCTCTTCTATCAAAGACCACTTACTTACGCTGAGTGAAACACAGAGACATCGATGTCAGGGGGGTGTTTACACTCTCCCCACAGCGACAGCCCACGGTATGTTAGGTGTTCTCCCTGAATCCACCCCCACACACCCACCCTTGTCTGGAAATGGACACTGCTGGTGTATTTATAGCCCCTGAGCACAAGCGAGCTCTCTTTCTTAAACACGATTAAGAAGGAGCTGGTCGTGCTGAGCTTTGCTGTCGAACATTCTCGCACGCTGCGGCTTTGTACCTGGAAGAGCTCGTCAGGTTTGGATTGATTTATTTAAGATGTGTTAGATTGTGTGCTTCTGCTTAACGGTGAAATGAACTAAAAGTAATTTAGTTGTTTGTTTAAGGCGTTTCATCTCACTCTGAGGTTGTAAATTCAAACATTTCCTTTGTTCTTTGTCTATCTCTAAAACTTTCTTGAATCTCATCATACCTCAATAGTTCAATTCTTTCACCATTGTAGACATTAAAAATTAATCTGCTGCTACTTTATGAATCCTAAAATTGTCCTAAATGTGAGGATTTGCTACTTTTCTTGGTCTTGAGTGATTATTTTATTATTTTATTGGATTTTGGACTGTTCCTCAGTCAAAACAAGCAAGTTCAATATGGTTTTAGACATGTTTTTCAATATGGTTTTAGACACAATTTTCTCACATTTTTTGATATTTAATATATCAAACAACTCAGTTATTATTCCATTACTTCATTAATCATGACTAATAATTGCTAGTTGCAGCCCTACATGGTGTGTAAGATGTGCTGTATCAATCTGTTCTAGATGAAAACGTCATTCTGAGCACAACCACCAGAAACAGAGACACCCAGAGAGAGCGGAGAGATGGAAAAGCCAGTGCTGCAGACACAACCGTCCACCCTGCCCTTTTTCGACACGGCTCACGCCTTCAACCTGCTGCGGGGAATCCATGAGCTCCGCGCCGAACGCAAGTTTTTCGATGTGACTCTGTGCGCCGAGGGCCGCGAGTTCCACTGCCACCGCACGGTGTTGGCCGCCGCCAGCACCTACTTCCGGGCTATGTTCGCAGGAACTTTGAGGGAGAGCGCTATGGACCGGGTGGTTCTACACGAGGTGTCGGCCGAGCTTTTAGGTCTGCTGGTGGACTTCTGCTACACGGGACGGGTCACCGTCACTCAGGACAATGTGGACGTCCTGCTGAAGACGGCTGATCTGTTTCAGTTCCCCTCCGTCAAAGAGGCCTGCTGTGCTTTTCTGGAGCAGCGGCTGGATGTTTCCAACTGCTTAGAGATCCAGGACTTTGCCGAAGCCTACGCCTGCAGAGAGCTGGCGACCAGCGCTCGCCGCTTTGTCCTGAAGAACATAATGGAGCTAGCCAAAGGGATGGACTTTGAGCGGTTGCCATGGAAGCGCCTCCTCGAGTTTGTGTCAGACGATGAGCTTAGTGTGGACAAGGAGGAGACGGTTTATCAAATCGCAGCGCGCTGGGTGAAGGCCGATCGCAAGAGGAGACTACACTACTGGCCCGAGCTCCTCCAGCAGGTCCGACTCCCCTTCGTGAGGAGGTTCTTCCTGTTGGCCCACGTGGAGAGCGACCCGCTCGTCTACCTTTCACCCACCTGCCTCCGCATGGTGAACGAAGCTCGCAGTTTCCAGTCGTGTGAGTACGACCGCCACGACAGGCCATGCCACCGCATGCGGCCACGGCCGTCCACGGGATTGGCAGAAATTCTGGTGGTGGTAGGAGGATGCGACCAGGACTGCGACGAGCTGGTCACGGTGGACTGTTACAACCCTCAGACCGGACAGTGGCGCTACCTGGCTGAGTTCCCCGACCACCTCGGAGGAGGCTACAGCATAGCTGCCCTCGGAAACGATATGTATGTCTCAGGTAAGTTACAAGAGAGTCGCTGTGTAGTCAGTAGATTTCCACTGCTGCTCATCCACCTTGCGAAATGGCCATTGGGCTGTGCTTATAAATAAACCTCAGGCTCTTTAGCTGTGTGTGTGTGTGAACAAGGCAAAGTAAGGCAGGACATGGTGTGCTGCCAGGACAGCAGTTAAAACAGGTGTTCTTCATCACCACCAGAGGCTTGGCCAACCCTGAAAAGAGGCTGTTGCCCTTGAGAAATCATCTCAGACTTTTAGCCAAAGCCTGTGTCTCCAGTAAGACTTTGGTGGCAGGCCATAAATTTAGCGGTGTAAGCTCACTCCCTCGATGACAGAAATAACAGCAGCATGTGATTACTTAATGTTGACAGGCAGATTAACTTCTTATAACCTCGGATACAGTTATTTCAGATATGGTAAGGCTCAACAAAACTCAATGTCTGTGTCTGTCTCCAGGTGGCTCCGACGGCTCTCGCCTCTACGACGGTGTGTGGCGCTACAAGTCCAGCGTCAACGAGTGGACGGAGGTGTCGCCCATGCTGAAGGCCCGCGAGTACCACAGCTCCTGCGTGCTAAAGGGTCAGCTCTACGTGGTGGCGTCGGACAGCACCGAGCGCTACGATCACGCCGTGGACTGCTGGGAGGCCTTACCGGCAATGCTGCACCCCATGGACAACTGCTCCACCACCACGTGCAGCGGACGCCTCTACGCCATCGGCTCTCTGACCGGGGAGGACACCATGACTATACAGTGCTACGACGCAGACACCAACCGCTGGTCAATGGTCAGCTGTGGACAGCTGCCACCGTGGTCGTTCACACCGAAAACTGTGACCCTCAAAAGCCTCATCTACTTCATCAGGTGAGTTACAGATCTGAACTGTATACTTGTGGAGGAGAAGATGGAAAGTAGTCAACATTTCAGAGAGAAATATTGTAGTTTTTACTCTGAGCTGCTTTTTTTTTTTACGTCTTTACATGCAAGTTACTTTTCAGATCAACATTTTAAAAACATAAGATAAGATTAGATTGACTTTATTGACCCCACATGGGGGAAATTCACCTGTCACAGCATCTCGTCTCTCTGATGCTACACTCTTGATACTCCCTCTGTAGCCTGGTTAGCTCCTCCATCTTATTAGAGAGAGAGATCTTACATTCCCCATGACGACAGCTCCCAGCGCTTAGATCTCCATCTCCTCACTTTAGCTTGGATCACCAGTCTTTCCACAGAGAGATTGCTAGCACTGCCTAGATTATAAAATATAACTCATGGAATATTTTTGCTTTGCGACACTTTACAAAAAGTGCAAGTCTAGTTGAGACAGTTGCACCAAAAGAGACATTTTCCCACTAAACCTCTCAAATATGTTCAAAGAAATTAGTTTTTCTAGAGGCTGAGAGCCACTAAACTACTATTTAATAAGTAATATTACTTACGTATACTTATTATACTGTAATAAAGTATTTATACGTTATTGCAGTTGCTTCTTCCAACTCTGATAAACACTTTTACACAAAATTATAAATTCATCTGGACTATATCATCTAGTAAATGGTCATTCTGTTGTTCTACCACACGAGTGCGCCGAAGTACTCGTGCTGTCTTCTTTTCTGCTGATCGTACCAATAGGGAATCACTAACTGTTGTCCATACATGTACAAAATATCCTCATGATGTCAGAGAAGTGTCATGATCTGTCATGAATTCACTTACACGTAGTATACGTGAATATTTATGATGTGATGATTCAGGATGCCGGACAGTAACTCCTAATCATGATACACCGGTGTTGCAATAGTTTCTAAATTTAGCGCAAGTACGTTTGAAGCAACGATTATGCAATGACTGAAGGCGGTGTGTTTCTATTTTCAGGGATGATTCAGCCGAGGTCGACGTTTATAACCCTCAAAAGAACGAGTGGGACAAAATTAATCCGATGACCCAGGTTGGTATTTGACGAACGTCTGACACAGGAGTACATTTAAAGGTTTAATACTGCAGAATAGTTTCTGATTCTGATATTACAACATAATAATCTCATTTCTTTTTTCCAGGTCCATGTCGGAGGCAGTGTGGCGGTTCTCGGCGGTAAATTATTCGTGTCAGGCGGCTACGACAACACGTTTGAGCTGTCAGACGTGGTGGAGGCCTACGACCCGACCACCCGCACGTGGAGCCTGGCTGGACGATTACCTCAGCCGACCTTCTGGCACGGCAGCGTCAGCATCTTCCGTCAGTTCATGCCCCAGGTGTCCAGCGCGTTCGAACCCACCGACATCCCGGAGTCAAACGCCATCCACTTGCACCGGCACCAGCGTCACCAAGCGCTCCATAATCTCAACAACAATATCAACCAGAACCAGAATCAGGATGTGAACCCGGCGCACTGAGTGCGGACCCGATAAACCGCTGTTACACTTTCAGTCTCGTTGTGCCATGAGTAGTTTACCTCATCACAATGCTAACCCTGTTAAAGGCAGGAGGGAGGATTCCTTCTAATACACACGACTGCCGAGCTCTTGTACTGATCATGTCTGTTGACCAGATGAATTATGAAGTGACGTGGTGTTTCTTCGCTCCATCTCGTCTCACTGTAAAGGGAAAAAGTCCCGGATGGATCCTGTAGAAAACTTTAGAGAAGTGGCTAACTCCCAAATTTCACCGGAGACGGACTTAACACGCTCCGTGTGCGCTGTGGTCAGGGCTGCGGAGCCTTTCTAGTCAAAGATTCAAACCCCACCGGCACCGGACAGAGGTCAGACAGAAACAGCACAGTTGGTTTTCAAAATAAAACACCTTTGCCAATCATTAAAACAGCCAAAAGAGAAACAAATTAAGTACATAGCATATTTCCGTATTTAATTAGAAGCACTTCAGCCAAGAGAAATGACCAAATCTGAGCAAGTTAACAAAGTCTAGCTCGCAAAACGCTTCTGAAACTTTCCTGATGGGATAATGGACCAAAACAGCGCCCTGACAGAGACGTTAATCGAAGCTGGGGAAGTTAATAAAATCAAAACCAAACCATTAACCAAGAGGTCAAATTATGTTTAATCAGAAGTGGTTCTCATAATGTTGTCTGACCACGTTGTAAATCAGAGGTCCTTAGAAAAGGACGTGAGATGATTTTAACATGAAGGTAACAGTGCATGTTTTCAGGCGTTCATGGAGTCAGACGAGGCTGTTCACGTAAAAAGTGACAGAGACGAAGAGAAAAGCTGAATTTCTCTGCACAGCTCTCGAATCACGACGTGAAGTGGTTGCAAAGTGTTGGAAAGTTACAGAAATTATGAGACTACAACTACAGCACAAAAGTGAGATTTATGCTTTGTGTCTGTTTCTGGATATATTTGTGTTCAAATATAAAATAGAGACGCTTCCTGAAGCTTTTCTACAAGAACCATCCGAGGTGGAGTGAAAGAAAGCGCCGCCCAACATCTCCGTGTTTTTACTACAAACAAGAAATTTCACTAATATTACCCTGTGGTACTACTGCATTATGTGAAAAAAATAATAATTGAGTGCTGGTCGAGTGGCATTGTGGGTAATGTAGGCGATGAGGAAGGACAAAGGAGGGGGGAAAAAAGACAATCTCTGGTTCTGCTGCTTTGATTTTTCTTTTTTTATTATTATTATTATTTCTCCACTGTGAGTCAATGTTGTAGACGTGTGACGTTATATTGGTGAATCCTCTCACGATTTCGCAACCCAGAGAAAGACGCACAGATCTGGTCACAAACAGCAATAACCTGTTTACATTCCGAGAAAGACGGCAGTCACGATCGATGTCTCGCACTAAACACACACATACGGCTTTGTTCATATGTTACGTACTCAAAAGGCGTGCCGAGTAATCTTCTGTCATCATAGTCCAATTTCAAAAATGGTTGCATGTGATGTTTCCCGGTTGATACATCAGCCTTTATAACCAGCAGTCAACTGTGCATGAAGAAATGTCTTTAAAACTTGTATTCACGGATGTTTTCTATCGTTTATTTATGGATGTGTTTGTGCCGTGCTCGCTTAAGACGTCTCTACCTGTCAGCTGCAAAAAAACGATGTCGGTAAAGGACGGCGACGGGCCGTCGGTCACAACTGGAAGTGCAAAATAATCTCAATATTTTTTGAATGTTTTTATTGTAAGTGCATCTTTTGTTTTTTCTTAGTTTTCATATGAGTTTGTGACGTTGAATCAGTTTTTGTAAATACAGTCTATCCTTAACCTGTACTGTGTTTGTATAGTGTTTACAGTGTGTGTGTGTGTTTGTGTTACCATAAATGAAACTGCAGGCAGGTCTGAGAGTTTATTTGATGACAGCAGGTGAAACAGCAGAGTGTGCATTCATTTTTTAATTATTTTTTTTATAAATAGCGACAGTAAGCTAACGCGTTCACTTATAAAGCTGAATATTTTAACATGAAATCATAAACCTGTGTAGTGTCTTAATTCCAAGCAAGTCTGTAAACGGTGTGCTATCTTTTACAACCTGCAGCACGTCCACCGACTCTGCACACGGCATGAAACAAATTCATTTGGTCTTTAAATATTAAAGATACGCTGTGGAGTCTTCTTACAACTTACATTCACCGATTCTCACAAAAAAAAAAACACGCAAACAAGTTCACGTACTAGTAGTCTCACTGTCACTGTCATTGCAGGAGCATTGCAACTGTCAGTCACGGATGTCACGGTATAGGATTAGAGTCACACGTAAAAACATTGCTGCCACGAGTGGTCAAAGACACCAGAGGTGCTGGTAGGCAAAGTAAAAATTGGTTCTTTTGTCAGGACCAAAGAACCAATTTTTATGCTAAGATGATCTAACAGCTTCTGGCTGTAGGCCTCGTATTTAATGGACAAACGTGAACGGTAGTAATCTTCTCATCTAAGTTCACACTGCAAGCCTTTATCACGCAGCACAAAAGGCGATAAGAAATACAGCTGCATGCTGTCAGCGTTCTTCATCAGTTGACGTGCGGTGGAAACCAGTGAACGAGGATGAGAATTCAAAGGGCTATGTTTAACTACATCTGCCAGCGCCTCTCCACTAGAAGACTCAAGACACTTGAGTTGACTAAGTGACATAAAATATATATATAAATAAATGAAAATAATATAATCATTTCTGATTTAGGAGCACAAGTGGCGCCCAAATCAGAAAAGATCGAATCAAATCTTCACACGTGAGCAAGAAAATCAGATTTAGGCCTTTCCTACCGCCATAATTTGACTAGAATGACTTCATTTCCCAAAAAGCCGAACTGTTCCTTTAACACCTTTAGTAACAGAGCTGAACCCGGCTGATCTGGGTTCATTTATGCAGTAGGCACAAAGAGGCTTAATAAAACAAGCCAAACAATATTTCACATTCAAGCAGCCTTCACAAGCATGCAACTACTTAAAGCGTGACGATAGCTGCTCTTCTCGTGGTGCGGCGTCTCTACAAACTCAAGTGGCTGACTTGTGGTTGCAGTCGAGTGTTCTTCACAGCAGCAGTCTTTGGTCTTTTAGTCCTCAGGTCTTACTCTCTGATATATTCTCAACCATTCCCTCCATAGCCATCGAGGACTCGTAGGCCTCGCTGACCAGCTGTGTCTGCTGCAACACTTCAGGCACGGAGAAACTCTCCGCTGCCTCCACATGTCCCAGGTTCTGGTTGGACACCACTTCTTCCATCACAGCGTCACCCGATTCGATCACCACCCTCACGATGCAGCTGGAACCGAGGCCTGTCCCGGAGTCTGGCTCCGGGTTTGCGGACTCCCGGATGTCGGAGGTTTCTACTGCTTCAGTCGCCTCGTTCTCACTCGGACTTCTGTCCACTTCCTGCACTATCACGTTCCTCAGTTTCCTCTGTCGGGGGTTGTAGTTCTCGGTGCGTTTGTGGATCTGAATGTGTCGTCGCAGGTGTGCCTGGAAGAGAGAAAAAAGAGGTGATGGTGATGAGTCATGGGGGTGAAAATGGTGTTAATAGAAGAAGAAATGAATCAGCTAGTCCATAAATGTAACAATCAGCAGGCCAGACACAGCCTCAGTGGCCTAATGGATAAGGCACTGGCCTCCTAAGCCAGGGATTGTGGGTTCGAGTCCCATCTGAGGTGTGTCAGCAGAGTGGCGCAGCGGAAGCGTGCTGGGCCCATAACCCAGAGGTCGATGGATCGAAACCATCCTCTGCTAGAATTTATACACAAAAGCACCGGGAGAGTTAGTGTCTTGACACAAAGTGTGCTACGTCCATAACCCGGAGGTTGATGGGTTCAACGCAGCAATCCGTTTGGTAGTAAGTCATTTTATAAATAAGGATACAAACTACAAATCGGTGTAGCTGTACGTGGTCCTGAATGTGTGTAACTAAGATTCCTGTGAGATGTGTGGACAACAAAGGGAAAAAAGATCTAAAGAAACAAACAGAACTGAGCAGGAACCAGATTGGGACTTGAACCCACAATGGTTTAGGAGATTTACTGCTGGGAGCAGAACAGAAACTGTGAGATTCTAGTGCAATTTCATCACACGGGTGTGTTCTTTAGGATCGACTTGATTAGGCGATTAATCGATAAGAATATTTGTCAGCAACTATTTTGATAATTCATCATTTAAGTAATTTGTTAAATCAAAAATGCCCCAAATATCAGCTGGTTCTAGCTTCTTAAATGTGAATATTTGCTGTTTTTCTTCATCTTCAGTGTTAATAAACTGAATATTTTTAGCTTTGGGTCAAAACAAAATATCTGAAGACACCACTGTGGGCTGTAGGAAACTACCTCTGACATGTTTGTCACGTTTTATCAACCAAACAGTTAGACCACCAAACCTCACAGAGGCACTAAACACATTCAGGAACATTCCATTATTTCACGTCACACAAAGGCACAGCACAGTGCCTCAGAAAGGATTTACAGTCTGAATACCAGGGAGCAGTGCCTGTAACAGCCTCAGTGGCCTAATGGATAAGGCACTGGCCTCCTAAGCCAGGGATTGTGGGTTCGAGTCCCATCTGAGGTGTGTCAGCAGAGTGGCGCAGCGGAAGCGTGCTGGGCCCATAACCCAGAGGTCGATGGATCGAAACCATCCTCTGCTAAGTTTTATGCAGCAAACCACAGGTCCATTAAGCAAGAATGATGGAAGACTATCACAAGATGAAGTGGGTCAAATCTCTGACTGCATTGTGGGTAATGTAGGCAGGTTTTAGCATGTGGAAAATGGGTCAGACTTGCTCATCTTCTATTTTGAAGAAAGATGACGGCGTCTTTAAATAAACGCGATGAGCCTACCTGTCGAGTGAACTTGTAGCCGCAGTCTATGCACTCAAACTTCCTCATGCCCTTGTGGCGCCGCAGATGAACACGGAGTTGCTCCCTCGCTGGTGAAGACAAAAACCAGAACTCACATTAGTGAACCCTTAGCTTCCAAATATGTGACCTCTCCTTATATATTGTATGATCAAGCATGTTACCTTTGAAGGTTTTGCCACATATGGGACAGCAGTGTGGACGGCCCTCCTCGTGCTTGCTGGCCTTGTGACGGACGAGGGCGCCTTTCTCCGTGAAGCGCTGCTCGCACACGTCGCAGCTAAAAGGACGCTCGCCGGTGTGTGTCCGGTTGTGTTTATCTAGACTGGCTGGTATGAAAAAAAAAAAGACAATAACTAATATTGTTACACACCTGTCTGTCACCTCATCTTTCCGTTCACTCTTCACAGCGATGAAGACGACGGACGGGACAGTGATTACCTTGCGTCCTGAAGGTTTTGCCACAGAGGTGACACTGGTATGGCCTCTCCCCGCTGTGTATACGCAGGTGCATGTTTAAGTTGTTCTTCTGGGAGAACGCATGGCCACATAAGGTGCATACAAACGGGCGCTCGTTTCTGTAAAGCAGAACAAGAAGTTAAGTCCTTCTATTCTGCTCAAACCGGCACTGTAAAGAGACAGAAAAAAGAAACCTGTGAATGGCTTTGATGTGCATCTGCAGGCCGTTTCGACTCGAGGCTCGATGTCCACACTCCTCGCACACGAACGGCTTCTCTCCTCGGTGTTTGGCCGCTTCGTGCACACGCAGCTCTGTCCGAGTTAAGAAGGTTTTGGGGCACTCGGAGCACTGAAAAGTAAAACTGAATCTAAACCACAGACTTATGGCTCTGATTCTGAAAGTGACTGAAGTCTTGTGACACAAATAAGTCAAAGTCTGGTTGATGGAGTCGATAAAACTCACTGCGTGTGGTTTGGGGTAACCGTGGGCCTTCATCATGTGAATGGTCAAGTTCTTTTTGTGCATAAACTGTTCAGGACACGTTGAACACTGGAAAAAGAAAAAACGTATTTTTAAAAACCTCATGAAAGAGTTACGGGTTACGTGTTCTCAGGTGCAGGCTATACCTTGTGGGGCATATCTCCCGTGTGGGAGACGACGTGCAAACGCAGCTCTTCTTTCGTGTTAAATGTCGCGGAGCACGTCGCGCAGTCGTACGTCTGTCATTTGAACACAGACACTGATGTTACACCTTCTGGGATCTTATTTCACTCACAGCTAACTGATTCAAACACGTTTTCTTACTCACCTGCACTCTGGCACAGTCTCTGATCTCGTGTATTAAGAGATTCTCCTTCCTGAAGTACCTCTTTCCACATTTGAGGCAACCAAACGGCCTCTCCCCTGTATGCCGCCTGCGGAAAAGACACATCAGTGGCGATTCTTTCAACAGCAAACTGAAGAGAAACTGCTAGAGTCGCATACCTGTTGTGGACTTTGAGGTAGTACTTGCTCTTGAAGGATTTGTCACAGATAGGACACTGCACAGAGTCCTTCTTGTCATCTTCCACAGCCTCGCCGTTTTCGTTTTTGTCCGTTTTACACGTGGCCTTCCGTTTCCGTGCCGTCGACGTGGACGGGGATAAGGAACTGGGCTCTGCGATGGGGACGTACTCTTCGTCCGTGTCTTCGGGGATTCCCGCAAAATCCCCCACATCATCATCATCTTCGACTTCCTCGAGCACCTGGCCCACGCCGTTGTCATTCACGTTGATCTGCAGCTCCGTCACCTGCAAATATCACATTGTTAGATGCACAATTACAAGCAGTTAGTGTGAAACATTTCCCAACATGTGCTCGTGTTATTCTACCTCAGCTTCACCGGTTGGATGATCTGGCTTTTCCACAACTTCATCCCCACTTTCTCTCTCTGTGGGATTAACTGGAGGCCTCTTGCTGGATTTTTCAGGAGTGGTAAAATCAGTGGTGGAGCTTTCATCAGTCACTAGTCGCCTGGGGCCCTTCACTACACGACCAGAGCGGGTGGTGGTGCTCGTGGCAGTTGCAGCCATGCTTAAATTTGGTTGGGTTTCAAAGCTGGACTCATCTTTTGCGGTTGTAGGTATGGTCTCTTCCTTGACTGAACAAGCAGGGGTCGTATCTGACTTCCTAGGTCTCCCTCTTTTACGCTTAAAAGGCGTGGGATCCTCGCAGGTTTCCTTAAACTGCTGACAGAGTGCCAGAGCTTCTGGTACACCCAGGCTGGATGCCGCATGCCGCACTTTGTCCAAGTTGTCAGGATTTAACTTCAGCTCTCCGGTGTAGACGAAGTTCAGGAGCAGCTCCAGGCCATCGTTGGGGCACTCCTGGAGGCAGAACTCCATACACGGTGCAGCCGGCATGTTGGACTGTTGGAACAGTTCGCTGAAACAGGCGAGGATGTTGCGGTGGGCCAGGTAGACCACCCCACCTCCAACATTCAACACGGCATCACAAAACCTGCCTACTGCCCTCTGCTGGTTCAGGGAGGACAGGACACGCTGGGCATGGCTGTTCTCTGCTGCAGGCATCCTTCCGGTTTCACTGCAGGCTGACGCTGCATGAGACACAGGGACAAACTAACTTAATACATTAGCATTATAATATTTATTCCAGAACAATTTGCACTCACATTCATGGTTCAAAGAAAAACAGGAGATGTTTAAGGTCTCCACAGTCAATCAACAGAAAATTAACAAGCAACTATTTTGATAATTGTTTAAGTTATTGTTTAAGGCAAAAAAAAAAAAAAAATGCTGGTTCCACCTTCTGAAAAATGAATTTTTGCAGCTTTTATGTGATTAAAAATCTGAATATCTTTGAGTTTTTGGACTGACGGTCAATCAAAACAAACAATTTCAGGAGTTTAGAAGATTGTGATGAGCAAGTTTAATCATTTCAATATCCCATATCAATTCAAGTAACTGGCAACAACTTGATTACAGTCTAATTTAATAGTAGATATAGTTTTCATCTCTATTTTTCTAGCTCTATTTCTTTATTTCTATTTGTATCTTTGCATTTTACTTACTTAAATTCAAATGTATCTCTGTAAGTCTAATAGTCTAGTCTGGTCTTTTAATGTATGTTTACTCTCTCATGCTGCTACTGGATGCCTAAGGGACAGATACAGGAAATCTGTGATTACACTGTATAATAACAGCTAAAAACTCAGGTCATAATTTACAGTCACTGCACATTTCTCCTTTCTTACTTTGGACTAAATCAACACTGCCAATTTGCGGTATATACTTTTGCACAACATATTTTATTCACTATTGCTATTTTGATATTTTATTATGTATAGTTTGTTTATATTTTTATTCTCAAGTTGTCAATCGTCACTGTGTGTAATGCTGCTGCTGCTGCACTGTAATTTCCCAGCTTGGGATAAATAAAGTATCTATCTATCTATCTATCTATCTATCTATCTATCTATCTATCTATCGATAAAATATCTATTGTATCTATTTATGGACATTTGTCTGTAAGTGCATTGAGTTATATTCTTATGCCTAATATGTGGCTGCAAATACTTTATCATACTATGTTATATAGGTATTAATGAGTTATTTCACAACATAAAAAGTAGCATATCTGATTTATTTATTTTATAAATATCCTGATTAGGTGTTGATCATCATCACTTGCGTCAGGTGAAGTCTGACTGCATCACATCAGGTGTCAATCACAGCCACCGCGTTAAATGTGTCATTAAAAAAGTATAGATACTTGTTTTGGTCACGTTTCTGCAGCCTGAGGCTGCTCCTCTTTAAATTATCGCAAACCCCTTGCTACCTACGCACCTCGACGTTTATTTCCTCGCACATATTTTAAGACGCTCCCTTAGCACGACAGGGCACGCCGCACCCGACTGCTGCGTTCACGGTCTGCACTCAAATCTGCGCTGCGGGATTAATTAAAAATAATTAATTACCTAAATTAATCGAGGAGCTGAAGTGTGTGGCTTACTGTAAACAGTCGCTGCATGTATCTTCTTTTCGTTTCTTGTAGGCCCCTAAAAAAAAAAAAAAAAAAAAAAAAACTGCAAAAGGAAACAGGATGTGACGCTGTTTATCTCCGGGATAAACGCGTGTTGTCCATTGTTGAACATCTAAATTAAATCATATATATTTAATAATAATAACAGCTACAAAAACATTTAATATTTTCAGCCACGTTGCTTTTTTTTAAATTCATTTATATTCGCGTGTAAACACAGTAACTCCGTAATAGTTCGGCATAAAAACCTATAACAACCTAATTACACTCCGGGTAAGCTCATAGTCGACCATCTGGAAGCGGTGGCTCTCACATGTAACGCTAAGCTAACCAGCTAGCTCTGCTGTTGTGGTGACACCTGTCCGGCTCCGAGGCTTCACCTGAGCTCGTTTATAAACTGAATCCAGCTGGTCGGGTCATTTTAAGCTCTCCTCTGCAGCTCTGTTTCGTTTCTCACAAGCGGGGGGTGAGTTTTTCTGTATTATCAGCTAGCAGTTAGCAGTTGGTTCTTTTTAGGTGACGTTAGCTCTGTTTCCTTCACACCGGGTTTAAAACACGCAGAGCTGATGTTTGTGATGATGCGTGTTTGTGTTTATATATGCACTGTTTTAGCCTCACGTGTGTAGAAACTAACCTACAAGACACGTATGTGTGAGCTAGCTCATGGTTGCTATCGGATGGGAAGTTCGGTTCTTTTTAGGGAGCTGTGACAGGTGACGTTAGCCCTGTTAACTTCACGTTAACAATTTAAAATACACATTGTTGACAGCTGGTTCCTCTTTGTATTGTATGCTTTGTATTGTATGCTTTGTATTTATATATGCATTGTTTGGCCTCACATGTTTAGAAACTAACCTACAAAGATATGTATGTGAGCTAGCTCATAGTTGCTTGTAGTTATGGGAAGTTCGTTTTTTTTAGGGAGTCAGATCATTTGACTCCAAAAATGGCTCTTGATGTTACCACTTTTACCTTTCATAATTCAGGCAAATTTAGCACGTGTACACATATCTCATGTACATATCATCAATACATCCTTCTAATATCAATATATTGCTGTAGCCAATTGTTTTCATTGGGTTTACTGACCCTTGTGACACTCTCGCAATGTATTTATATATGCGTTGCTAAGCCTGACGTGTGTAGAAACTAACCTGTACAACCTTGAGCTAGCTCATGGTTGCAATCGGATGGGAAGTTCGGTTCTTTTGTATGCATTGTATTTATATATGCACTGTTTTAATCTCACATGTTTAGAAACTAACCTACAAAGATATGTGAGCTGAGCTAGTTCATGGTTGCTTGTAGTGATGGGAAATTCGTTTTTTTTAGGGAGTCAGATCATTTGACTCCAAAAATGGCTCTTCATGTTACCACTTATACCTTTCATAATTCCTCTTTGTATTGTATGTTTTGTATGTATATATGCACTGTTTTAGCCTCACATGTTTAGAAACTAACCTACAAGACATGTATGTGTGAGCTAGCTCATGGTTGCTATCGGATGGGAAGTTCGGTTCTTTTTAGGGAGCTGTGACAGGTGACGTTAGCCCTGTTAACTTCACGTTAACACTTTAAAATACACATTGCTGACAGCTGGTTCCTCTTTGTATTTATATATGCATTGTTTGGCCTCACATGTTTAGAAACTTACCTACAAAGATATGTATGTGAGCTAGTTCATGGTTGCTTGTAGTGATGGGAAGTTCGTTTTTTTTAGGGAGTCAGATCATTTGACTCCAAAAATGGCTGATCATGTTACCACTTATACCTTTCTTTGTATTGTATGCATTGTATTTATATATGCACTGTTTTAGTCTCACGTGTCTAGAAACTAACCTACACTGATATGTGAGCTAGCTCATGGTTGCTTGTAGTGATGGGAAGTTCGTTTTTTGGGGGGGAGTCGGATCATTTGACTCCAAAAATGGCTCTTCATGTTACCACTTATACCTTTCTTTGTATTGTATGCATTGTATTTATATATGCACTGTTTTAGCCTCACATGTTTAGAAACTAACCTACACTGATATGTGAGCTAGCTCATGGTTGCTTGTAGTGATGGGAAGTTCGTTTTTTTTAGGGAGTCAGATCATTTGACTCCAAAAATGGCTCTTCATGTGACCACTTATACCTTTCATAATTCCTCTTTGTATTGTATGTCTTGTATGTGTATATATGCACTGTTTTAGCCTCACGTGTGTAGAAAGTAACCTACAAAGATATATATGTGTGAGCTAGCTCATGGTTGCTATCGGATGGGAAGTTCGGTCCTTTTTAGGGAGCTGTGACAGGTAACATTAGTGCCGTTAACCATTTAAAATACACATTGTTGACAGCTGGTTCCTCTTTGTATTTATTTATATATGCATTGTTTGGCCTCACATGTTTAGAAACTAACCTACAAAGATATGAGCTAGCTCATGGTTGCTTGTTGTGATGGGAAGTTCGTTTTTTTTTAGGGAGTCAGATCATTTGACTCCAAAAATGGCTCTTCGTGTTACCACTTATACCTTTCTTTGTATTGTATGCTTTGTATTTATATATGCACTGTTTTAGTCTCACATGTTTAGAAACTAACCTACACTGATATGTGAGCTGAGCTAGTTCATGGTTGCTTGCAGTGATGGGAAGTTCGTTTTTTTTAGGGAGTCAGATCATTTGACTCCAAAAATGGCTCTTTCTAATATCAGTAAATTGCTGTAGCCACTTGTTTTCATTGCCTTTACAAACCCTTGTAACTCTCCCAATGAATGCGCTAACGTGCTTGTAGAACAACTCTGCTACACAAAGCAGCAGATTTATTTATTTAGGACAGTTATTGACTGTTGGATGCACAGTTCTCATGTGTCTGTGAAGGTTGGTTGTGGACCCCGCTTGATACGACAGCTTGGCTTTTGAAAAACTCTCCATTCTGCCTTTGTGTTTTCAAATTTTTAAAAATGGGTCCAAATGCTGCTTCTCACGTTCCGGAGCCGACTCCCATCGTTCATTTAAAAGAGCCGGCTCTTTAAACCGGCTCATTCACAACCGACACATCACTATTGTCTTGCAAAATGAAGCTAGCTGTGGCTAATATGTTTAGAAAATAAACAAGGCTGAATGTAATAGTGAATGAAGCTACACCTGTCCTCTCAGGTGCTAATTGTCTTTCATCTCTCATTACAGGCGCCCCCCCTTTTGTTTTGTTTTTTAATCCACCCCCACATGAATGATAGTTGATCATGAAAGTCAACAAACCCACGCAGACAAAGAGCCGTGCTAGATCTCAGAAGTGGAAGGATGTGAGGGGCAAACGGTGCAGGCCTCCCATCAACTCCTCAGAGCTCAACTCCAGTCCCGTCATGGCCAGGATGATCCAGGAGCACCACGTGTCCGTGAAGAAAAAACCCACCGTCAAGAGACTAAAGAAAAAGGCCAAATCTATCTCCGACTCCAAGAAAAACCCTCCCCAGTCTGCAGTGAAGAAATCCAACGCGCAGGCTAATGGGAACTCAGCGTTTTCGATGGACAACGACTCAAATGACTCGCAGGAGTGGAAGGAGTATTCCCAGTTTGTCCACGGGAACGGCGTGGACACCTCAGGTGACCTGGAAGATGTAAAGCCAGGTAGGCTGGAGGGAGAGTCTCTCCATCACTGCACAGGGAGGAATGATCAACAAAACCACGCGGTGCTCGTCATGCAGAAGGATCAGGTATGCTTCAAGATAGATCTGCCAACAGTTAAGACTTATTTTGTACCAGTTGTATCGCTAAGCATTACATAACTCTCCCGCAGACGCTGTGTTTCCGTGGAAAGTGCTTTTTAACCTGTCTGTATGGGCGGGTAGAAGTGATGGGGTTCACCATTGAAGAAGGCCAGGAGTCATATCCACTCTTCTCTCCAGCCTCACACTGTCCTCTGACCATCAGAGCGCTGCAAAGCTCTGATCAGACCAGAGATGACCGGTCGGAGGTGTTACCCATCCTCCGAAAGTACCTGCCATCAGGTAAACATAGCAGAATGTAATCTAATTATTGTCTGTTTAGTACTTTTATTAGTGTACTGACTTTATTTATGCTTTGTGCAGCGTCACGGAAGAGGTTGCTAAAAAGAATCATGTCAAACTCCTCCGTCATCCTTCTGGAGCCCATGGAGACGCCTCTGACACGGTTTCTGACCAGCTTCACAGATCTCAGTGAATTGTTCAGCCCCCCGATGGTGAGTCGACTGATATTTGGACACGAAGCCACCGTCAATATTCAAACTACACTGAATTTGTATTAGAACGTTGGCATCATTCGTGTATAGGTCAGTGTTACATGTGTCTAACAGAAGCTTTTAATCTCCGCTTGTTTGTAGAGTGAACTCATGTCAGCTGTTCTTGACACGCCGCTCAATGGTTTGGGAATGATTCCCCTCGTCAGCAACATCGAGGGCCTGAACATGTCAAAGAGCTACAGAGAAGCTCTCAACACGGTGGTCAGCGCCTGCAGAGGTACGCTCCTTTCACCCACATTATGCAAATGTAATGCCGATTTTACGTGTCGGTCTCTTGTCTGCAAAAGGTTAAACACAACCGGAGAATATGTCTCATTAAGGTCACTGAGATATATTTCTCAGAAAGCATTTTAGTATTAATTCAATTCTAGTCTTAATAGGAGGCAGAATTCAGTGTCTGATATTGTGAAATGATAAAATTGACTGGGACCCCTCGGGTTAGGCTTGAGCTCACTTTAGTTTCAGGGCCACATAACACAGAGCCACTGCGTAATAATCTATAAATAACAACAGTACAGTTGCACTGTGTTGCAAGTACATTGCACATTCATTGTTTTTTTTGTTCTGGTCACGGTGTAAAATCCTCCAAAGCAGCATTTTACAGTCTGCTCCTGGTTTAACCTCTAAGCTGTCACCGTGCAGCAAAATGTCTTTCGCTGTTTTTGTGTCTGTCATCAGCTCTGACTCAAGGAACTCCTCTGTGACAATCAAAGTCTCATCAATAACCACATATAGTGTCAGTTTTTCTTGGACACACAGACACTCTGTAAGACATTTTCCTCCAGCTGCTGCTGCCACTGCCTGAACTGTAGCTGATGCTCGACAGTGTTGTCTACATCACATGAAATTGAGGAAAATTTTCAACTTCTCAAATTTATTTAATGAAAAGATGGTGCAGTTTGGGGGGTGTCTATTAACATTACAAGGCCTGTGAATAGACGGCACTCCGCGGCATAAAAAATCCACTTCAAAATAAAAGCACAGGATTTTGTTCTTAACATTTTTTTTCCCAGGCAAAGGCCCGCGACCCACTGAGAACGGGTCCGCGACCCACTTTTGGGTCGCGACCCACCAGTTGAGAATCACTGGTCTACATAAGCATGTGAGAGCTGTGTCCAGCATGGGGCTGCTTTTATTAGGACAGTGTGACCTCCAGTGGACAAATCAAGAACAGCAGTGCATTTTATTGAAATATTGGAATTAATGAATTCTCTGCAAGTCAGCCAGTGGGCTCGATTGGCCCGATTGTTACCTTTGTTGCATCTCTCTCTTATAAAGGGATAAAATGCTTTCCCAAAAAAATATGTTACTGATGTAAGCGTTGGGAGTTAAGGTCACTGATTAACGCCTCAGTGGCACAGACATAACTCGCATCATTCACCTTTTAACTCGTCACTGAATGTTGTTCCATGTTTGATGATGGCAAATTATCGGACACTATTATCTTTCGTCCACAGGTGACATGGATGGTTGTGCGGTTATTTTGGTATGTGGTACCAAGAATGTTGGCAAGTCGACATTTATCCGCATCCTCATCAATACCTTACTAAATCAGTAAGTTCTCATCTCTATATGTTAAATGTAAACTGTCATATTTTTATGTTCATATGCAAAAATATATCATATGTTCTAATGTTTTTGGCGGGAAACTGAATGTGTATATTTGTGTTTGTGTGTAGCACAACAAGTGTAGATTATTTGGAAGGTGACCTCGGTCAGACGGAGTTCACTCCTGCTGGTTGCCTTTCTTTGTCGACGGTCAGAGAACCACTTCTGGGTATGTTTTCTCCTCTTGTTAGCTTACGTTACATCTTATTATTTCATCTTTCATCGTTTTTGGCTTCATTTCTTAGATTATGTTGGAAGTAATAAGTGTATTAAGGAGTAGTTTAACATTTTGAGAAATGTGCTGACTCTCTTGCCGTTGGTGAAACAGACTTCTTGTCAACTAACTTGACGAAAAAGCAAATAATATTTTGAACTATTCTTTATTAATCATCTGTTTTTGTCCCCCTGTGTGTTGATCCTGTACTTTTTGTGTAAAACGGGATTAGCAGACTTACGTTGAGTTATTTTTCAGGGCCTCCTTTCACACATCAGTGCACACCGGAGCACATGATCTACTACGGCCAGTCGTCATGCGAGTCGGACTTAGACCGCTACCTGGAATCCCTTAAGTCCTTGTGGCGTAGACGCTCCCAGAGCAGAGAGGCTCCCGTCATTATCAACACCATGGGCTGGGTCAAAGGTCAGCTCACCCTCTGACAGCAGTGAAGAACTTCTGGTTTCAAACATTGTCTGAATGCTCTTCTGTGCTGTCCACAGGGTTTGGATTTCAGCTTCTAGTGGACATGATCCGCTTCTTCCCACTCTCGCACGTCGTCCAACTCGGACACGGCGGCACCACCCAGTGTGCCGCCCTCTCGCCAGAGTTTCTGAGGACGGCACACGGGCACCAGACGCACCCGCCTGCCCAGACCGCCATGGATGAGTTCACAGAGAGCCACAGTCCCCCCAGAAGTTACACTCATCTCATCGTACAAGCAGAGTTTCAAGGAGTGGGTCGCCAGGGGACAGCGTAAGTACAACGCTGTCAGCCTGTGTTACCAAATCCTTGAAAATGTGGGATAAAATTAAGGCCTTGAAAGGTTTTGGAAATAGGAATAAATACACATGGTTCATTGAAAGTGCAAGATATTAGATATTTTCTTTTCTCAACATTATATACTACGTACTGCTAGTTCTGTGTCTCAAACTAAGCCATGTTGTGTCATTAAATCTAGGGGAAGTTGGCCTGGAAAGTCCTTGAATTTGAAGTTTAAGAAGTTGTGCGAACCCTGTAAAAACTGTGATTATGACATAATTTTCTTTGGGCGCATTTGACAGGAAACATCAGCGCACTAATGAGCACAGAGAGCTGTCATTGCTAGCCTACCTGAGTCAGCTGCAGTCTCCTGACCCTGGACCAGTTAGACCTCTGCACAGCCTCACCCCGTACCAGGTACGTGAGTATCACGACTTCTTGATAGGAGCTCCAAAAAGTCACAAAAGCACCTAACCACCCTCCCTCTGGTCCGTAGGTGCCACACACAGCCGTGGCGTTGGGTGTGATCCATTGCGAGGTCGTGCCCAGTCACATGTTTTATGCCGCCAACGCCAGTCTGGTGGGACTCTGCTGCCTGGGAGAGAAAGTAACAAGCAGAGGGGGCCCTGTCATGCTGTCGCAGGCACCCATCTGCCCATGTGTGGGCTTCGGTATGTCATCCTGCCACACCTTTTGTAGTTTTGATCCTCGTTTAATCTGATTTGTCACATTTCAGCGTGTTTACATATCGATGTGTTTCAGGTGTGCTTCGAGGTGTTGACATGGCACGAGGGCTGTACTTTCTGCTGACGCCTGTCGATCCCTCCATCCTCCGCAAGGTCAACTGTCTCCTCTTGGGTGCGATATCGCTGCCTTCCTGCATCCTCACAACGCAGGTCTGTTCTTTTAACTCTCGATGAACTTGTTCTCCTTGTAAAGTAGGACACAAACATCTGTCTCACGCTGTGTTCATCTCTGTCTCAGTCTGGCTTTGAAGGAGAGAAGCCCTACGTCACCACGGACTACAGTTTCGACGTCACCGGTGCAGGAAAGCTGCGAGTCTTCAAGGGAATGACGAGGCCCAGTCAAATGGGGATGTGATGACATTTGCTGCACAGCATCGGTTTATTGCCCTTTACTCTTTTGGACCGGTCAGCATTGGCCTTTTGAATGTACAAACCTGAGGTTGAGCCGGGCAGTTTTGTATGTCGGAGCAGTCGGTATCAGAGACTCTGCAGGTGGGAGACGGCTGCATTCCTGTTTACTGGACCCTGGGTGTTCTCACCATATCTTCCAACCTCCTACTGTACGTACATTTGATGGTGCTGTGAAGGAATTTATTTTCTCGTCACGGACAATAATATCACACTTTGTAGTTTGAGCTCTTGTCATGGTGTCTCTTCTTTGTAGGTGGCATTCCAAAGCTGCGAATGAACTAAAAAAAAAAACCTGCCAGACATTAAACGAAAAACGACTTTTCTTCAAGCTTCTGTGCTTCTCTTGCTTTCAAGTACTTTTGTCATATAATTATGTATCCATGTAGATTTCAGCCAGGCGATCTCGCCGTTTTAATCAGTGTATCGCAGTATGCAATCAGACAGTTGTGTTATTGGATAAAACGCCCACTGCCAGGACTTTTCATGTTGTTTATGCTTATATCCAACATTCACGTAAAGAAGAGCACAGGGCAGAGTAAAGGAGGGATCCTTCACGTGACGTCCTTGATGGATTTACATAAGATCAGAGCCCATTTTTGTCAGTATTGTGTTTTTAATGCCAGTCCAAGGTTTTACTGAAATTCTATTTTTATCGCTAACTGTTTGGTATCGTGCAAAAGGGACACAATAGTGCTACTGTGCTTTTTTTTGTTTTTTTGTTTTGTAAATGCAACATGTTTACGATTTCTTACGTAGGCCTTTTGTGGGATATAAAAGATACAAATTTGCTTCTTTGGTGCTACTTTTTGGACCATTAGGGGGCGGCAAATGTACAAATGTGAGATTTTTAGCAGCAGATGTTCGCTTAGAAAAAAAAAACAAAGTCTCCAGGGCAGGAAAACTGCAATAAAATCTGTCAAAACACTGGCCTGTAATACTGAATTATCTTTAATGCTTCAAAATAAGACTAATTTTAAGAAAGGACTAACCTCATCTGAGACCTCTTGTGAGTGCATCCAGACTGACCTTCAAATGATCCGACTGGGAGAATTAAAGGGGGACTCGGTCGTAAACATTCACTCACGCAGTGAAGAATTGCTAATTTGTTAAGTAGGCTGTTTTAACATCCCTAACTCTGCCCCCCTCGCTTTTTCTTTGTTCGCTTGTTCGCTCCCCCCCCTCCTCCGCCTCTTTATTGAGGGTGTGGAGCAGACAAACACAACACAGCTACATTTTGGCAGAGTCATTGTTTTGGCTTTGTCAGGTCAGATGTTTTCCCATAGACCTCATGCAAACGAGAGACTCACTGCAAGAGGTGCCACTAGACAGTCTACAGGAACCGAAACAATCGGAAATAACAACACACATCTGTGAAACGCATTTCGGCGCAGAACACAGACTTAAATTATTGTTTGTTCTTACAAACAAGCGACTTTTAATGGAAAGATGCAGCTGGTCCACCCATTTTGGATTCATTTGCAAACTTTAAATGAAAGCTTGGTGTGTTAAAACTCCTACTCAAATACAACATGAACTGCAACTCCTAGCACTATTTAAAAAAACATCTAATTGATAGAAAAGACTAATTTCTTAATCAAAAATAAAAATTTTCAAACAGGACACCATCTGTATATCCAGAAAAGTATTAACGGCACATGACAACAGTCAATATCCTGCGGATATCTCATCTAACCCTTGTACTGGCAATAAATCCTTCATGTGTGCCAATGTTACTTGATGTCCTCCCTCCCAAACAAACGGTGCATCTGTTGCCTGAAAAGACAATTGTGCTGAGGCAGTACGCCACTGTAACAGCTCAAACCCTCCTGCGCTGTTCAAAAAATACACAGCATATTTAGGTTTGGATGGATGGATTGAGGTTTTTAAATAAATAATGTCACCATGGTTAGATCAATGTGGTGTGTAGGCTTATTTCGGACTTAGGTCTTAACTAGATTTTATGACTCTCTGCCCCTCCTCAGGTCAGGGCCATAAAGTCGGATCCATGTAAAGGCCCTGAATGTCAGTCAATACTGAATAGTAATAGTGCATATTTCTGGTTCCCAACCTGCAACCAATAGTAGTAAAGGCAATGAGGATGTCATCATGGTTCCAGTTTACGTTAGAAAAATACCTGTGTGATGGGAGCCAAGAGTATATCAGACTTTAAAATAATGACACCGACTCTGTCCTGTTCTTTATTCAGTTTGGGGACGTTTATACTCCAGAGACTACAGCCAAACTTTGGTTAGATGTGCATTTGTCAAACTTAAATCCTTTTCACCTGTAGAAGTGAAACATACTGTTTAAAAAATAAGAACGCTAAAGCATAAATCTGATGTCAACCTACAGATTTTATACTAAACATTCATCCAAAATTAGATTAAATAAATGACATTTTAACTACTTTTTTTCTTAAATAATGTACAGGGGTTAACTAGCGTACACTATGGCTAACTAGCTCCTTTATTTCAAAACCTTTTACATATATAATAAGTATTTTAAGCATTGTAGTAGTATTGATACTATATTATGTATTTTGCTTTCATATTAAAATCAAACCAACTAGAAACTTTAAAACATAAGCTGGAAATTCAACAAATTCATTAAAGTTTTGCCGTTAGCATAAGCTTTACTTAAAACTATGCTAGTAACGGTTGTTTCTCCAGGCCCGTTAATCAACTGTTAGTGTCAGTTACTGTTGCAAAAACTTCCAAAATATAATAAGTATTTTAAGCATATAGTAGTATTGACATTATATTATGTATTTTGCTTTCATATTAAACTTTAAACTGGAAATTCAACAAATTAATGAAAGTTTTGCCGTTAGCATTAGCTTCACTAGCTAACTACTATGCTAAAACTATGCTAGTAATGGTCGTTGTTCCAGGCACGTTGATCAACCGTTAGTGTCAGTTACTGTTGGATAAACTTCCAAAGTATAATAAGTATTTAAGCATTGTAGTAGTACTGACATTATATTATATATTTTACTTTCATATTAAAATCAAATCAACTGAAAACTTTAAAACATAAGCTGGAAATTCAACTAATTCATGAAAGTTTTGCCGTTAGCATTAGCTCCACTAGCTAATTACAGCTAAAATGCTACTATGCTAATAACGGTCGTTCCATTAATCAACCGTTAGTGTCAGTTACTGCTGGAAACACTTCCAAAATATAATAAGTATTTAAGCATTGTAGTAGTATTAACATTATATTATGTATTTTACTTTTATATTAAACTTTAAACTTTAAAACATAAGCTGGAAATTCAACAAATTCATTAAAGTTCTGCCGTTAGCATTAGCTTCACTAGCTACTATGCTAGTAACGGTCGCTGTTGCCAGGCACGTTAATCAACCGTTAGTGTCAGTTACTGTTGGAAAAACTTCCAAAATATAATAAGTATTTAAGCATTGTAGTAGTATTGACATTATATTATGTATTTTGCTTTCACATTAAAATCAAACCAACTAGAAACTTTAAAACATAAGCTGGAAATTCAACAAATTCATTAAGTTTTGCCGTTAGCATTAGCTTCACTAGCTAACTACTATGCTAAAACTATGCTAGTAACGGTCGTTGTTCCATTAATTAATCGTTAAGTGTCAGTTACTGTAGGAAAAACTTCCAAAATATAATAAGTATTTTAAGCATTGTAGTAGTATTGACATTATTTTATGTATTTTGCTTTCATATTAAACTTTAAAACATAAGCTGGAAATTCAACAAATTCATGAAAGTTTTGCCGTTAGCATTAGCTTCACTAGCTAATTACTATGCTAATAACGGTCGTTCCAAGCACGTTGATCCACTGTTAGTGTCAGTTACTACTGGAAAAACTTCCAAAATATAATAAGTATTTTAAGAATTGTAGTTGTATTGACACCATATTATGTATTTTGCTTTCATATTAAAATCAAACCAACACCATATTATGTATTTTGCTTTCATATTAAAATCAAACCAACTAAAAACTTTGAAACATAAGCTGGAAATTCAACAAATTCATGAAAGTTTTGCCGTTAGCATTAGCTTCACTAGCTAATTACTATGCTAATAACGGTCGTTCCAAGCGCTTCACTAGCTAATTACTATGCTAATAACGGTCGTTCCAAGCAGGTTGATCAACCGTTAATGTCAGTTACTGTTGGAAAACATCCAAAATATAATAAGTATTTAAGCATTGTAGGGGTATTGACACCATATTATGTATTTTGCTTTCATATTAAAATCAAACCAACTTTAAACTTTAAAACATAAGCTGGAAAGTTCTTCCGTTAGCTATAGCTTCACTGGTTAGTAACTGTCGCTGTTCCAGGCACATTAATCAACCGTTAGTGTCAGTTACTATTGGAAAAACTTCCAAAACGTCATTTATTGCGTGTTTTTAAGGTGTAATGACGAAAGGTGGGTATATTTTTAATAACGTGTGCTCTTTTTGGACTGTTTTTAATATATAATTCGCTTATATAATCCATATTTTTGGATTATGTGTGTGCTGTGTTCGCTGACTGGCCGCCGTGTCTCTGGCGCCTCTAGCTGAAACACTGCGCCACTCGGCGGCGGAGACAGACAGACAGACTGCATCGAGCCTTTGTGGGTCCAGGTTGTCTGAATGAATGGAGAGCCGACGGTTGATCGGAGAGGGCGGCGAGACGAAGCGGCGGACGGTATGTTGTGTTCAACTCCGGCGGCGCGTCGTGGAAAGTTAACAGAAGAAACCGCGTCTGTTTATCTGCAGCTTTAACGCCACTGAAGACGAGTTTTCACCCGCTTCTCCGTTACTATATTCCGGCTAACACCGAGCGAGCTTCACCAGCAGCCAGCAGACGTTTTTTCGTTGGGACGTCGAGGAGTTTTTTCCTTTTTCATCGCATGTGTGCAGCCAGCAACAGGTCGTTTACAGCTTAAAAGCACGGCGTCCAACTTCTGCAGCCGTGTTATTTACACAGACCCGTGTGAACTTTTCATTGTGTGATGCTTTTTGGACACTTCGTGCATGCACCGTGATGTGAGCTGCAGCTTTTGTGCTCGACACCGACCAAACAGAAACAGATCCTGACCGAGCTGAGAGTGCACACACTGTGGGAAGAATATGAGAGGAGAAAGCTGCTGATTTAAAAACATTTAGCACTGAGAGGGACCTGCGAGGAAGCTTCTTCTTCAAGAAGGATTGCATGCATAGATGGTGCCAAACAAGTGGACCATGAACTCAGTCCTGCACAAATCGCCACCAAGGAGCTGGCTTGGTCTCAGATTACGACTCAGTAAGTAAAAATTCATGAACACCTATTGATCAGCCTCATGCACATCATCTCATAATGAGTCACCTGCGTGCTTTGTGCATGAAAAGGTGAGGGGGGAGAGAGCTCTCATGACTTTGATCCACCAGCAGATCTTTGTGTTTTTCCCTCCTCCAGTCTTCAAAGTTAAATGGCTGGATTTGGCAAGTGACCTGAGCAATTATCCCAGCTGGAGGCAGATCAGGACAGTACACTCTGATCTGAAGTTCTCCTCAGGACGAAGGGTGCTTCCAGCAACACTCTTTATTATGTCTATCCCTCTAATGTCAGCTGGTAATTCAAATTAAAGTGAAAATTTTAAGACTTTTCTAGCTCTACAACAAATATTTAATGTCTTAATCAGTTCCCCAGGAGCTCAAGAGATGAGTTAATAACAGATATTCACATTTTAGGAAGAGTATTTACCATTTTTGCTTTACAGAATCCATCAATTAGTCCACTAATTGGTTACCTGACTCATGATTTTAGCTGTGGGACCGCCTAAGCTCGAGTTTTTTAAGCTCACTTTACATATGTGATGTATGCACTCCTGGCAGTTCACGGGTTCCTACAGTGAGCATGGAGTTAAAGTTTAGCCAGCCTTTAATTGGTTGAGTCTGGATCGCTTCAGTGTTCCAGGCCACCGTAGTCTTAAACCTGTCTTAAACACGCTGGTCTAATCTGAGACCAGATGTCTTGTCTGGTCTCCGTCCACCACCCCCACCAAAAAAACAAGGACTTAGAAAAAGTTCTTTGAACTGTTCAAGTTGTTAAAGTTGTCGGCCGTCTGTCGAGATGCTCTGGATTAATATCATGGACGTGTTTCAGTTGGTTTAACTCTTTTAGCTGCGGAGCTGTATCGAGCTCCATCCATTCGCTGTTCTGGAGCTTTCGATCACGTCAGGTGATCTTCTTCAGTATCAGTCTTGTAGATTTTTTGTTGTTGTTGTTGTTGTAGCGCTTTGAAGGATTTCTTGTCCGTGTTGGTTTTAAAAGAGAGGTTCAAAGTTGAGTCAAATCAAATCAAATCAAATCAATTTTATTTGTATAGCCCAAAGTCACAAAGTACATTTGCCTCAGAGGGCTTTACAATCTGTACAGGGAGTGACACCCTCTGTCCTTAGACCCTCGGTTCGAGTGAGGAAAAACTTGCCCACAAAAACCCTTTTAACAGGGAAAAAAATGTGGAAGAAACCTCAGGAAGAGCCACAGAGGAGGGATCCCTCTCCCAGGACGGACAGACGTGCAATGGATGTCACGTGTACAGGAGTCTTGACCTTGGAAGTAGCAGTTAAGGGAAAAAAGTCCATTGAGCAGCTGTTGCTGGAGCTTTTAATCAGATCACATGATCTTCTTCTGTAGATAGTTTGCCAACAAAATTATCAGAGAAAAAAATCTACTGACTTTTTTTACACGTAAAGTGGCTTGCAACTACTTTATGTGACTAATTCATCACTAGGGCCATTTAGTAGCTGCTCTTACGTAGATTTTGATCATATCACATGAGTCACATTTCCAATTGTTTGTTTTTTTTAGCACTAAAGACCTCTCGTCCGTGTCGACTTTAAGTCCCGTTAAAAGTTAACTCTTGAACAGCGTCACAGTCTCTCCACAGTCCTTTTAGTAACTGTTCTGGAGCTTTCAGTCATACTGCCTGAACTTCATCAGCTGAGGGAGTTTGCATGGAGATCTGGTTGGTGTCGGCTTTTAAAAATGAGATTCGCTTTGGTACTTTTGGCAGTTGTGTCAGCACAGGGTCCATTTAGTAGCAGCTCCGGCGTTTTTTTGATCACATCACATGTTCTTCATCAACAAATGTGCAAACTCCCATCTGCCGATGAAGGTCATGCAGTATGATCGACGGCTTCTAAATGGACCTCGTGGTCAAATAGTTTTCCGCAGAATCGTGGTAGTTTTAATTTGAAAAGGCTTCAGAGCTCTGAGGGAACATTTGGAGCGTCTAGTCTTCCTGCTGCAACGCTCGATCCTGACTAGACTGGTGTAATCTGGGTGCGTATGCCATGGTGTGTGTGTTTCTGTGTGTGTGTTAGTGATTTCTGCCTGGCTCGTGGCTTGTTACAGTTCATGCTTCCTTCTTCAGACTCTCTTTCCATTGTTCTGTTTTTTTTCCCGGCAGTAATTTCCTTTCTCTTTTCCATTCTTTGCACTTCTGCCTCTTCCTGATGGGCGCTCGGGGGTCACAGTTCGCTCCGCTTTGTGTTTTTCTCTCTTGTCTCCATCTCCATTGTACCTCATCCTAATATTTTCTTTTTGCACGACGACTTAGTGTTTGTCGTCGCTAACTCACCAGACTGCGATAACTTTTTTCGTGGCTCAAACTGGCTCAGAAACTGCAAGTTTGCCGTTTCGTGTCCTGCAGTAAATACTGGTCAGCCTCTTGATGCAGGTTGTTTTTTTTCCACTGGTTGAATGTGATATGTGTTTCAAACTATACTGATGCACCGACTCTGATTGACAGAAAATGAATTTCCTTCCTTACATCTCGTCCTTTCTGTATCGTACCTTCCTGTGTGTGGTTTTCACCAACAGCAGGGAGCACGTAAAGGTCACGTGACATGAAAAATGTTCATTTCAAATACAACCTCCAGACATCTGGAGAAAAAAAGTGTATTGGAAAGTCTGTCCATTGGAAAGGACATCAGATATTATCAACCAGCTGCTGGAATTCTTCAATTAAACTTAAAAGATGAATAAAAAAAGATGTTACATAGGTGTAATTTCAAATGCAACGTTGTACTAGTGAGTTTATTTTGCTTTTTCCCAGATGAGAAGATGAATACCGCTCTTCGAGTTCGTCCTTGTTAAGTACTGTATGAAGCTTAGCTTAGCATGGAAGATTCAAGGAAGTCACTGCACCCGGAAAAATTAGAGCAGGTAGCCTCCCCTGAAAACCACCGTTTGATCTGTGTACACATCAAACAAATGAGACGTGCTATGCAAATAAACGACCTTTACTGGTGCTGGTAGGCGTATCTCTTTAGCTTAGACACGACCAAGCTTCCAGTATTCATGCTAAGCTAAGCTAATTGACAGAGCATATATAACAGGTTTTTGTGTTTTCACTCACAAGTGAAGTCATAAACATGCTCATAGCTGAAGGCCAACACCAACGCAACCCCCGTATCCTTTCCCATCGCCCCTCTCTCTCTCTTACAAAAGACTCCCAGTACACTTGGAAATGTCTGATAGTAAACAGAAGCCGAGGCTTGTTCTACTACTCTTAACTCTCGGGCTCTTATTACTCTCATTCTCGACACTTTCTATAGCTGTTTTTTTTTTTTTTTGTGGGACACGGCTTCACAACAGTGGACATGTTTTGTTTTTTTGGGTTTACATTTCAGATGATGTGCTTTCTTTTCTCGGCCTGAGGGGTCTTCTTTGTCCTCGTCCTACTCTCTGCTGCTTGTTTGCATCATCAGATTGAGAACAAGCTCTGCTTTGCATTTTCATTTAATTTGCGTGCAGAATCACTTGCAGCCTTTTTATATTTGGCTGATGGTCAGTGTTTATCTTTTACATATGATCATTAAATATGATAAAAAAAAACATCCACATTGTCTGTCACCCTTCAGGCTTCGTGTTGTAAACAGACCAACAATGAGCTGCTGCTCTTCAGCAGATAAGTAAAGGGGCTGTGTTAAGGTCGCACACACACCTTCAACCTAAGAAACGTAACAGAATACGTTTGTCTCTGAACGTGTCCTTCCACATTCATAACCTCCACCCTTGCTAAATGAGTGTTTATGTGCATTGCAGCCTTCCACATGACAATAACTGTACTTTCATGGAATAAGTGTTTTTGATTCCTGTTGACTCTGTTATTGGCTTCTCAAATGCAGCCCCCACTGCAATTTTAACCAGATTGTTTCAATTATGGGATTATTCATATCAACAAGTTGAAGAGCGGTTGTTTGTCCCTGTGAACTGCTGGTTTAAGGATGGACAGTTAAATTACATGACGTCTCATAGTAATTCACTCAGCGGGGACGGTCCTGCACGCCCTCTTCTTCTCGCAGCTTCTTCTTGATATCAGTCTTTATGTTATCATGAAAAGAGAACATTAGAATGATAAATATACCCATTCTTAATTTAGGTCCCCAACCCGTTCTTAGATTTAGCTGTTTGAGATCTTGCTGGTTGTAACGTGGCAACTATTGGGTGGATTGCCAAGAACTTTGGCTTCGCACATTCATGAGAAACCTTAACTTTTATCTACCTCAATCATGTGGTCAAAAAGGTCATTTGTCCAGTACTGATAAACTAATTAACTTTGTGTGTTCGGGGCATGGTTGCGACATGTTCTAGCTGAAGCTGTTCACCACTTTTCTAGACAATGTTTGCGTTTCCACCCAATGACAGTATAAAGGATGGACAGAGTTTTTAAGCCATGGAGGTTGCCGCTTGGTTCCACCAGAAACGCTGCGTCGTGTTTCAGAAGCGTCCCAGAAGAAGCTCCCCTCCTGTGGCCACACAGAGCAGATCGAGTTGGCCGGAAGTCAGACAAAAAAACGACATCAAGAATCTGGTTGATTTTCAAAATAAAACACCCTGTAAGAATTGTAAGAACAGCCAAAAGGAAAACTATTTTACCACATAGCCGGTGTACTTATAGAGAAGCACACAAACCGAGGAGCAATGACCAACTCTGAGCAAGTTAACAAAGTCTGGCAGGCGAAACTGAAGCGCTCCCTGTCGGATTTGAAGCCACCTGGAGAACGGACCAAAACATGACGTCACAGAGCCGTGCCTGGCGAGATCCTTTTCTTCAAACGTCTTGTTTTGTTCCACCAAAACTCAAAGACATTCAGCGCACACTTCTATAAAACACAGTGAACTAACAAGTTGTTGCATTGGAGAAGCTTGAGCAAGCTAAAGCTTGTTTGAAATCTGACTTAAATGAACAAAGGGTTATCAAAATAGATGCAGATCAATTTTCTGTCGGTCGTTTCAGCTCCATATTTTGCCATCAGCATCATTTGGACATGTAGCTCTAAGCAGAGCCTCACAGCTGCTCGCTCGGCTGTGCTCTTGTTAGCAGTAAGATGTTAGTTATGCAGATGAATAAATTACCAGGCGCATGCTGCACATGAGACACAGATACAGACAGTCTGTCTGGGAGAAGTTCTTCGGGCGGCTCTTTGATGAGACTGAAATGGATCTAAATGTTATGCATATTTTCCCTTTTTAGAGGATTCACACAGAGAAACTTTTAAACCGCTGCCGCTCTGAAGTCTGCCGGTGAAGGGGTTAACGTCGGCCCGTTTGATGGGCCACCTTTCTAAATATAACCGAAAAACCTCCTCCACATGGGCACGCACGAGCCTTCAACTGCACTCCCTCTGTCAACACTCTGGCTCACACACAGCACACGCACACGCACACACACACACACACACACACACACACACACACACACACACACACACACACACACACACACACTCCAACAGGCTCATTTACAGTCTTGTCGTTCTGCAGCCGCTCTCTCTCTCACACACACACTCATTTCTCAACACACCATTAATACTTCAGTGAGTGTGATTCTGTTGAGGAGCCAGTTCATTCATGTGCTTGGCGCACGCACACACACACACACACACACACACACACACACAGGAGCTATTTCTGTCTCACTCTCAAACAAATTAGTGGTCGTTAAGTCAACATTGGCTTTTGTTATTATTCTATTTGTAATAAAGGACTCAGATATACAGGTGTGTGGACAGGTCTGACTACTACTGTCATGTCTGTCCCATAAATATAAAGCTACAGCCTGGAGATAGTAGCTTAGCTTAGCATAAAAACTGTAAGCAACTGCTTTAAAAGCTAAATACAGGGAATATTAATATAACATAAAGATATACAGAAGAAAGAAATGTACATAGTCCTGTAAATACCCCTCTGTAAAACTACAAATCATCATGTTTAAAGTACAGAAATGAGAGTGGTATTGATTGGTTATGATTAGGTTTAATTAATAAGTATGTATGTCTATCTATCCTTTAATAACAACAGACTGAGCGTCTCTTTCCAACTTCTTTGTAGCTCCACACACTGCCACGAGGTCCATAGCGGCTATCTTTCTTACCGAGCCATTACACAGTGTACACTGGCATCAGAAAAGCGGTTGAGGTTCTGTTCAGGATTGTACTGCTGAGAAATACTTTGACCATTGGTCAACTGCCTGATGCAACATTGGGAAAAAGTTAATGTTATCATCTTTTATCTAAGTCAAAAGCAGCTGTGCTTCACGTTAAATCTTCAGCCTTGTTTTTTTTCTATTTTTAGATGGACTAGAACGTCCCGTGCAGGTGTGATAACAAACTCTGAGTCATTTAAAGGTGCACTCAGTTTACCCTTAATGAAAAGTGTGCATAGACTGTATGAAACATGGATGTAGTATCCATGACGTCACTCGTAAGTGTGGTGGCTCTGGCGTGGAGTGAAGTGAATTTAATTTAGTGTCTTACGGAGATTGGCTCATTTTTGTAGCCAGCCTCAAGTGGCCGATCGAGGAACTGCAGTTTGTTTGGCACCTCGGTGTTCACAGCCACGGAGGTTGCCGCTTGGGAGTCATGTTATAATGTATTCTGTGTCTCTTGAGGAGCTTTCATAAGTTTGTAAAGATGAGAGTGTTTAGGAGGCAGGGTGCAAAATTAAAACATTTGCATCGTGGGAAATGTAGTTATGAGTGTTTTTTTGAAGCTTGACTCATGTCAGGGAGTAAAAGTCAGAATATCTATCTGTCACCCGGCTGGTGAGTTTTTAGAAAAGTACAAAACTTGCTGCAGTGCTCCTTTAAATCATTAAAAGTTGACTTACAGTCACCTACATCCTGCTCGTGACCACTATTGACTATTCTTGAGTTAATGTTATACAATTTCTTTTCGTACCCCAGATTTCTTCAGCATGAGCTCAGATCAAAATGCATTTAAATGTCAGTGCTGATGCCGTCATGGAAACAGGTTAAAAAAGCACCCTTTTAATAAAAAGCCGATCAGATGGATGGCGATGAAAGCGAGGCGGCCTAATACCTTCCCCGCTTCCCTCTTTGTTTCTGCAGTAGGTGGAAATTGGTCCTTGTATGTGCAGCCCGGTTCTCATGCCGCACGACTGCTCTCTTCATTAAAAGGGAAGCCGCGTGCTCAAAGCTGCTTCAGATTATTACCATATGTCTGCAAAGCCCAGAGCCGAGCAGCAAACCGGCTCCCATCCTACCCTCTAATTTCTTATCCCAAAATTGGACATGTGGGTCGCTGTGTGTGTGTGTGTGTGTGTGTGTGACAACGTCCCTCCCTTCCCCCGGCCGGTGCAGCACATTCTCACAGTATTTCTTCTCCCATTTTAGACGTGTAATAGCAGTGCATCAGTCTTCAAGCTGCACCGGGGGGGGGAAATATTATGCCTCAACTCGAGATATCGAACTGGATGTTGGTTTAACCCTTCAAGATGTTGCAGAAGTGGAGCGCATTGTCTCAGACGAGCGCCTGATAATGGGTCATTTGGTGTTTTCTCATCACCAAGAGGCCAGTGTGTGCATTGTACGTCCACAGAAATAACTGAGCTCAGTCATCACAGAGCCGGCGCATTCATAAAAAAGGGAATAAATCTTTGAGGAGACATAAAGGGCGCGGGCACTAATGAATGCGGAAAAATGTCAAGCCTTTTACAGTTCTGCGCAAAACATAAAGAAAGTCCACTCTGGATGTAGGAGGAGGTTTAAAAGAGATCTTTGTGTCACCCAGTCCAAAAGCCATTGGCCCAGATTGCCTGTCCCAGCATGCATCTCACCTCTGCATGAATACAACACTTGTCTTGATGGTGTGGGCAGAAAAGCCCCCCTATCGCCAGGAGATCCTACACAGGACTTTAACATGAGGAGCTCGCCTCTCACACACTCGCACACACACAAGTTTTGTACAGTTCGAGAAGCTCTGCCATGGATGGAAGTCGAGGCTGAGAGAAAGGCGACAGCAGAGGATATTTTACTTGCCGGCGGAGATAAGTTTGCACCTTTCAGGAGTTGGGAGTCTGTAATTTAATCAGGAATAGCTCCGTTAAATGGATTAGAAGAGGGCAGCATTTGGTGGGGTGCTTTCAGAGGATGATAAGAGAAGATCTGACAAATCTAGAGAGGCATCAGAGTTGAGGTTGAGCGTTTCTTCATGGAAAGAAGTGCGGTCAGTTATATCACCTGTTACCTGCTTTAAAGTTGCCTGTTAAAAACCTGGATGGCAGCGGTAAAGCTTACCAGGTTCAGAATCAATAATGTGGTCCCCCGGAGCTCTAATGGATTATACTTGAGGGGCAGTCTGTTTGCTCACTTGGACCGGCCTCGAAGCAGAATCAGACTTGGACAGAAGGTTCAAAGCAAAGTGTTTGGAGGTTTAGCTGGATGAGGTAATTGTGCAGGTGCCGGCAGTTGGCAGAGTTGAAAGTTGAGTTGAGTTGGCAGGATTTATGTTACAAAGATGGTTGATGAGGAGCGTGCGTTGAATGTCTGCAGAGGTTCATATTATTATGTTTTTGGGAGCGGGTCAGGGGGTTGCTTAGACAAGGCTACAGATTAATTTAGCAAATAGCGTCATCTGCTCGGAGGAGTCATAATGTTCATGTACTGGAAGAAGCGTGGAGCGTACGAGCTGGAGGCACTGCCAACCTCTCTCACCCAGGTGGGGATAGAGCGCTACTCCTGGTCCTCATCCTTGGACGTCATCCATGATCTGTGTGGTAAGCTGAGGGAACAAGGAGGATCACCTGACTAAGTGGGCGATTCATGTGTGTGTAGCTTGGCATCTGTTTTATTTTTGACATCTTATTTCTCGTATAAGTAGACTTAGAATTTGGTACATATATCCGCTAACTTACAAAGTATCAATGTATGTCCTATGTATGTCAAAATCCCATCCCATTACCGTATGTCACTGTGAGTACCGTATTTTCTGGACTATAGAGCGCACTTGAATATAAGCCGCACCCACCAAGTTTAAAAAATAAATAAATAAATAACACATATAAGCCACACCAGACTATAAGCCGCAGATATCCAGGTTGAGAAATTAGATATTTACCAGATACACAGAACGATTTTGTACCGTAAATGTTTATTTATATACCTGAACTGATTGTTTCCGAACAGTCCCTGTAACACGGCAGTAAAAGGTCTCACCATGGATTCATTAACGCAAAGCTTACGTGCAGCAGCTCTGTTTCCTTCCTGGATAGCCCGATCGACGGCCTTCAACTTAAAAGCTGCATCATACCAACTTCTTCGTGTGCTTTCCATGATGAGGGGGAGAAAATAATTCGCTGTTAATAATTCATCGTGCGTGTTGTGTTGAATGTGCTAAATAAAAACTAGTGTGTTCTTGTTTGCACTGACTTCCCCTGTCTGTCTCGTTTTTTGCACTTCCTGTTAGAGCGCCCCTTGGCAGCTGAAGAAAAATCAATAGAAAAGCCACATCTTTGTATAACCACATGGTTCAAAGCGTGGGAAACAAGTAGCGGCTTATAGTCTGGAAAATACGGTATATTAGTATACGGACAGAGCAGCTAGCTCTGGCCAGTTGGGAAAGAGTAACAAGCTCTAAACTTGGTGCAGTCTTACCTATGATATCATGTCTGAAATTTCTCTGTTTATAACACGAACATTATTCAGCACACCGACCCGCTCTAGTAAGCCTCATCCTTATCTAACACTACACGACATGGATCAGACGTGACTTCATATTGTTGTATGTAACTTTTGTTCGGAGCAGATGATCCGGTTCACTTGCACTTTGGAGCTGAGGATTTAAGCAGCATCATGGAAAGGTTTTTGTTTTTTTTCCATTGCTCTGTTCTTCCGTGGAAAGCACTCAGCGACCTGGCATGAAGACAACCTCACATGAGAGAGAAGAGAAGAGAGGGAAAGAGCGGATGAGACCAGCTCCACAGATGAAATATTTACCACTGAAGAAGTGCATGCATAGCTGAACTGAAACGCTTCCCTGTCTCCTCTCAGTGCTTTTTTTTTTTTGACGTGGCACAGGGGCACTTGCTTTCCGCTGTGCCGCCCGATTTATGCCATTAGTGAAGGGGAAGTGATAACACAGGGCTGGGGAGGAATGTTCTTCATCCTTTCCTCTCTACCGGCCAGACTTGGAAATCCGGCTACTTTCTGGTCAGCTTAAGGCCGGTGCCTGCTGAGGCAGACCTGTTTGGCAGAGCCTGAAAAGAGGAATGCCACAGAGGGGAACAGTGCTGCTTTGATCCACACCTTTTTCGCCATCTCTGTAATTAAGCCCCGAGCTTCTACTGAAAACACTTCCCAACTCTGTTGGAGCTTCTCAGCTTCAAGATACTTTTCCAAAATAGGACATTATCAGTCACTTCTCTTACCTTATAATAAGAGTCACAAGTACATTCCCAGTGGTGTAACACCATAAAACTGCCGCACTTCAGGTAATAATTTAAAATTTGTAGTTGTCCAGAGAGTTCTCTCTGTACTTTTGTCCTCATCAGCTTTGACAGTTAAATAATATGTGTGAACATGCCTCAACCTTTGCCTCACACGCTAACAGACTACAGAAAAGTGCATGGGTCATTCTCAAGCTGAACTTTACTTTAAATCATCATAATTAGCGACTGTTTTGTGAATTGATTAATAATTTCATTCGCTAAAGATTCTCAAATGAGAAGTTTTGCTGCTTTTCTTTGTCGCATTTAAGCAATATCACATGAGAGGGAGTGATGTGCTGAGTATCAGCACTGCTCGGTCGTAGGCACGAGGCTGCAGGCCGGTATGCATTGCAAAGTTTGTTACAATCTAAGATAGACAATGACTGATCTGTAAAGCGGAGTGATAGGTGCAGTTCAAAGTGCCAGTGCTGTTGTACTCAGATATCAGCACTTATTAACCATCTCTTGTCCAAACATATAACTTGGTTGGAACTTACTGTTGTATAAAAGTCATATATTTTGGGATTTTTGGACAATTGCTCCAATAAAACAATGATATATTAGGTGAATTATGGGCTCATCAGCGTCTGCAAGAGTTGGTGCACTGGTGTTTCCCATTATCCCATAAAAAGTTTGACAGGTTGTTTTCGCACATCATTTATTTCTCAAAAATTTCTTATTTGGCTGCAATCAATGCTTCTTTTCTTCATCACTTGATCTGTCGATCATTTCCTTGATATTTAAGAGGTTTGTTTGAGCCATGAAATAGTGAAAAATGTTGATCACTGTTTCCCAAAGCCCAAGGTAACATCTTTTAAAATGTCTTGTTTGGTCCACAACCCAAAGATATTCAGTTCACAGTCGTAGAGGACTAAAGAAACCAGAGAATGTTCACATTTTGAGAGGCTGAATTTAGAAAATTTGGACATTTTTTCTGTAAAAATGATTTCCAGAATAGTTGGCAATTAATTTAATTATTAAATCTGATTATTCAATAATTAAATCCAACATCTAATGTGGTTACACAAGTGTGCATTTCGACTTGTGACCATACATGGATTTTTTAGGTGACTGCTCTTAAAAACACACGACATGAACAAAATAAGATTGTTTGGTTGAGTCCTAATTTGGATTTTCAGATCGTGGCTTTGTCCCAGCTCTAACCTCTTGTCGTACACTACGTTCACCAGACCGGTCCAAAATATCCCCAGCGTTCAAACACGCACACTCGCATTCCTCCGGTCGTAGTCAGCCACGGGTTCCAGTAACAGCAGGAACATGCTTGTATTTTTCTAGGAGTTTAAGCGCCAATAAAGCCCATAAAAAGAATAGTCCGACACGAAAAAAGGCACTGTTATATAATATGATAATCAGCTAGTACTTGACCAATTACTGTACTTTTGGACATAAATACCTTTAAAAAATTCAAGTTATGCAGTAATCCCCTCATGACCCCTCTTAAATATGGTGACAGGGTATCGAGTTTTGGACTAATACTCTCCTTTAAGGTAATGATTGTTGAGAAAGCTTTCAACTTTCATTGCCATTAGATGATGCCAATATGAGTCAGCAGAATAAATCAGTTATTATTTGTTTTCCTTCATCTTGTAAAAATTGTTGACTGCTCCTCCACCCCTCTCTGGAACAGTTTACACTTGTTGTTCTGCGGCTTCCAGTTTTATACATGGGGACCTCGAGTTCGCTCAGATGTGGTGGAGGAGGGAGAAAGATGGAGGGCGGAGGGGGTGGGAGAGTGTGCGATGCACATGTGTGTGATTTAACCACTATGGGGGTAAAACAACATTAAGCAGGAGGGCCGCGTCCTGCCCCCGCTGCCACTGAACCCTCAGCATTGGAAACAGCTGCAACCTGCTCGTATTTTAACGTCGGCTCGCTCAGACATATTCACCTGTAGAGGAAAACTGAGGGGTCTGGGCAGTAAAGCTTTGAGACGTTTTTCACTGAACAGAGCCTTTTTAGTATTCACCAAGTTTGAAATGAGGTTTTTGTGTTTGCAAGACTTTCTCCAGTTTGTTGGGCAGGACCGAACAAAAGCTGTTGACACAAATCACCTGTCCTTTGCTGTCTTTCCAAGAATCAGACGAGAAGATTGATACCGCACTCGTATCTGTCCAATCAATATGGAGCTACAGCCAGGTGACAGTTATCTTAGCATAAAGAGTATTTCTTGGCCAAGAGTCTCTGCTGGTTGCGTGGCAGGAAGTCCCCTGACCACGGGACAGAGCCAGGCTAGTGGCGTCCCTCTGTTTGTAGTCCTTATGCTAAGCTAAGCTAACTGCCTACTGGCTCCAGCTTCATATTACCCATACATATATGAGTGAGGTATCAATCTTCTTATCTAGGTTTCAGCAAGAACACTGTACTAACTATTCCTTTTGAATTTGTTTTCACAGGAGGATTAACAACCTTCATATCTGTATTTAAGTTAAACAGAAATATTTTTTTCCTCTCTTCTTGCTCAGGCCTATTGATCAGTCCTTGCTTTTCTTTCATGCAGGGCGTCGTTACCTTCTTGTTTGCTCATTCTACATTTATGTTTTGTATGGTCTCACTTTTCTGCCTCTCTGCTCACCCTCCATGTGATGATATGGCTACCTCTTTGCCAGGTTTCTCGGCCCGTATGCCATCACGCCTGCCTGCCATCTGTCTCGTCTCTCAGGAGTCTTTTCATAACCATCTCCTGGCGAGGAGGTGCTTGTCACATTACACACAGGGTGGAGGGGCTCTCAGAAACACATGATGAAGCCTGAGCAAACAAAAGAATAATCTCACCCCCTCTTCATGTGCCATGATGCGATCTCACCGAGTGGAAAGCCGAGGAGAAGCATTCTTAAGATTCCTCATAAAAACGTGCACGAGGCTCGCGGCTAAACGTGTTTGAGGGTCGGCCTCTCCCGGCGTAAACGTGGAGGATCTGATGAGGATCTGAGGGAGGCGGCGGTGCGAGAGGAGATGAAGAGTGCGATTAGATTGCATGGTTAGAAATGTTGACAGGCTTTCCAGTATGTGACAGTTCCTATGACACGCTTAGTAATATTTGAAACAACGGTCACTTGACTTCAGACAACAGCAGACCTTTTATGTCGGCGACTGCCCATTTTGTCAGATGAAGTCATGACTGTAGCTGGCTAGAGTTAGCCAACACTTAATTATTGTCTGAGTGAGTTGGATGTTATCTGAGGGGTCAGAGTTGTTAAGTGTGTAGGCATGACGGTGCAAATGGGAAATGTGCTGTTGGGTAAATGACGCTTTAAAAAAACTATCAGTAACATATTTCATACAGTATAATAAACGTTTTTCTGTTCTCTTTCTATCAGAGCTACAACAAACGTACCCAGACACTGTATGCTTGAGAGCTACAACAAATGGATTAGTTATTTGAATCAATAAATTACTCATTAATTTCCCAGAGCATGAGGTAAAATATTCAAATTGCTTGTCTTTTCTTTTTCTAAAAGCTCAAAAATTCAAATAAATTCAATGAATCAACATGGTTTTATACTTTTTATGGTTTCATTTTTTATTACAAGGCATACATGCTCATCTTTCTTATTTTTAGTTGTATGTAATCTATTATTTTGTCTTTGGAGTACCACTGTAGTGTTTTGTTGGCTCTGTGTAGTATTTAAGGTGATTGCAGGTGTGTGAGTAAATCTCATCTTATATGGAATAGTTTATAGATAATGAACACATAGAAAGGCAGATTTACGTCAGTCTTTGCCGTTATCTCCTTCCATTTTTGTGAGTCTTTGCGGTGCCTGAGTCTGGGATTTGTTTCGAGCACTCAATGGTACATTTGTGGTTCTCATCCGTAGACTCTCTCCGTACTGTTTGACATAATTTTTGTGTTGTGATAAGAGAGATTCATGGTGTTTGAGTCTGTCCTGAGGGCCGGTCGGCGGCATAATTTACGAGGCACGGTTCTCAGGCAGACTTTTCATATCTAAACCACGTCCATGCAACAGAAGTAGCTCCTCTTTTAGCTCTTTTCTGCTGCATGCTGAATCCATGCTGTGCATCGCAAAACGTCATCCTAATGATGGAAAATATTGCAGTTGTGATTCGTGGCACAGTGAAATAAACAATAGAGAATAATAGCAAACGTTAGACATTTTTCAATCGTCACGCGATATATATATATATATAACCATATAACAGAGCCATGCTGACCAGCAGTCCAAAACTTCAGTATTCAATGTATAAACTATGGTTGGTCAACTATGCGATGAATCAGTTATTTCCCTTGCAGCAAAAGAAATGCACGAATGCTGACTCCACTTTAAACCGTGTCCATTGTTGCATTATAAAATGAGGACGCTGATACTGACTAGTTAGAAAACTTAGTACATCTTGCATGTGCATCATCTCGATCTTGCCCCCCGCTGCCGAGGCTTATTTCTGGGTGCCTAATGGGTCTTTGCCTCAGGCGGTGTGTTGAACAAGCCAGCAGAGAGCCGCGTGGATTGGATGCTCCGCTGTCTCTTTAGTGTGCAAGCTCATTGTCTGCTGTCACGTGTGTCCGTGTATAGTGTGTGCTTGTGTTTGCTTTTGGCTTAATCAGCACTGCTGAGTTCAGGAATTCCAGTTCATCAGAAAGAGAGAGAAAGAGGGAGTCAGCAAGATACGAGCAAGTAGGAGAGAAGATGGAGCTTCAGCAGATAATATAGTGATTTTTAGTAGACAATGGGACGGTGAGGTGGTGAAGAGATGGAGTATGAAGAGTTTAATTTGCTAAGGAGACTGGATTTTAAATGAAATCGAGTTCGAATGAAGGAGTAACACGTAACGTAAGCCATGTAGCCACATTAATTTGTGGTGCCTTCACTGCCTCTTTGCATGACAAAAACTACAAGATGACTTGTTGTTACTGTAAAGAAACTTTATTTTACGAAGCCTGCAGTCAGCCTTACTCTTATCTACAATTACTCCATCTGTTGTGTGAAGTTCATCCATATTTTGTGTCAAAAGTTAATGATTGTTCATGATAATTAGTGACTTTTGGATAAGAAGCGACAGTCAGGGTCGGGTTCTGATAACTGGTTCTTTTGGATCTATTTCCAAGTTGGTAAAATATGCGGATTTTTGTGTTAATACAAAAACTATTCAAGTAGTCGTTATAAATAACAAATAAAATCTGGCTGATCATATTTAAGTTTTAGTTCTGAGTTTTAGCGCTTTCTCTCCTGAAACTACTGGGGGTTTTTTTGGCCACTTGGGGGCAACAGAAACGTGCCACAGATACAACTCCTCCTTAGCAAACACTTGTTTATTTATGCAGCAGTTGCAGAGCAACATTAGCATCTATTTGTTTCTTTCCCCTTGATGAACCTAAGTCAAGTGTGAAGTCTCGCTGTGGTGAAGAAAGTTCTGCCTCTTTGGGAAACACTCCATAAAAGCTGGGGCCTCCCTCTGCAGCCTGCTGCTTGTAAACCTTGAGGGAGCCATTAGCTTGAGGCCAGCTTGGCAGAGGCCACAGTCAGAGCTGAGAGCGCGTCTCGGCCTGCTCCCAGCACAGCACTGACTTTTTTTTTTCTTCTTCTTCTTCTCTCTTTTCCCGGAAGGTGGCCGAAGTTTGACAAAATACGCTCTGCCTCGGTGGAATTGTTGAAAGGTGTTCAAATGGGCTTTTTAGGTATGCTAGAGAGGCTTTGTGAGTCACTCCGCCACTTTAGTCCACTCTGAAAGATCTCAACACCTATCGGACGGATTGGCATGAAATTTGTTACAGACATTCATGGTCCACGGAGGATGAATCTTAAAGATTTTGGTGATCCCATGGCTGTTCCTCTTGCCCCACCAGCAGATATTTTATCACATAATCTGTGAAAAATCAATTTGATGGATTAGCACAAAATTTTGTCCAGATTTTCATGATTCCCAGAGGATGAATCCTCCTGACACTGGCAATGCCCCTTCCTGTAGTGCCTCCACCAAGTTAACATGAACTTGGGTATAGACATTCATGTTCCCCTTTGGAGGATTTATAATATCTTTGGTGATTGGCGCCATAGTCAGGTCACAAACTACAAACCAATGTTGTGTTTGACTGCTTATTATCAAATCTTAACATGCTAGCACTCTAACTAGAGTTCTTCGGGTACCGATAACGGTATCGGAAATGCCTCTGATATTGGGATTGGGTATTCGCAAAAGGTCTAACCAAACCAACCCGAACCAACGAAGGCAACGAGTACTAGCCAATCACAGGCAGAGTTAGGCAAGTTAGTTTCTGATGGTGTAAGGTAGCTAAATGTCAGCAGACTCACCCTCAAACTAAATAATAAAAGAAAGTTATATCGCGTTCATTCTCTGCATCTCTTTGTTCGTGTTTTTAAAAATGGTTTAACCTGAGCCAGGCCATAAAACAGTGATAGCAGTCATACAGAGTTGGTATCGGATTGGTATTTGGTATCGGCTGATACGCAAAGTTCAGTTCGGAAACGGTATCTGGAAGAAAAAAAACGGTGTTGTAATGTCTTTAACGTTAACCTAAGACGGTTAACATCTTGAACGCTACACCTGCTAGACATCAGCATGTTAGCATGTTTACATGAGCGTTCAGTTCAAAGCACCGCTGTGCCTAAGAACAGTCCCGCAGAGCTGCTAACGTGGCTGTGGACTCTTGGTTTGTGTTTTTAACTCCCAATGAGCAAATTCATCACAGGCAGGTTGACCCCTTCTTTTCCCAGCGGGGAAGCCACGGGCTCTGCGGTATGCACCAATTACAGTGTTTTTCCCTCTTCACCCACAGGCAACCTCGACCGTGCGAGCGCAGCTATAGCCAAGTGGATGACTCAAGGTGACTGGTTTCCGTAGGCCAGCTCAGAGAAGGGCCTCGGCTGTTTTACCGTCTGCTTTCATGACGACAAATGATTGTTTGAAGTCGGCCTGAAAGTTCAAGCCGCCAGGTGACTTCATTTAGTAGCAGCAGCCCGTCTCCATTACTGATAATTTAGTAATGACATTACATGGCTCGGACTCCAATAGGTAGAGGTGGCATTACAACAAACTGGTTATCTGATCTGGCTGGAAAGGTTTTAATACGAAGTCCCGTCATGCTGAGAAACTGGAGACTTTTTGGAACAAGCACCTTCGCCGTCTGTCCTGACCCCCCCCTCTGCCTCCAGCTCTCCCTGCTCCCCTTCCTCGCTCTTACATCCCCCTTCCTGCACATGTATTCTCTGTTTTTCTCATTAGGTGCACGGATAAATATTGTTTCGCTCAGGGTCTCTGTTATGATATCTTTATCGTGTGTGTACATGTCGAAGATGAAGACGTAAACACTGCCTTTTATCATTACCTCCAATGCATCATCGGCCGACTAGTCAAGTAGATTTTCAAGGTTTATTTGACAACGGTGATTTGTTACCGTGGAGTGGAGTGCAAGCGAGCTTACCCACGATGAGTGCACTCACTTACAGAAAGCAGAAAGGGGTTTCCTCTCGTTTTCTTCCTGTCGCTTTGGTCGTGATTCAGTTCCCTCTGATCTCCTCCCAGCAACACACCCCACCCTCTTCCCTCTGTTTACCTTTCCCTTCAAGAAATCTCCTTAACTAGAGTTCTCTTTTTTCATTTTATGACACGGCTTCACGGCCCTCTATTACTGTGTGAGAGTGTTCCATAGTCTCGTACTCTCCCTCCCTTTTTTTTCACTCCATCCTTCTATAAACACGACCGGTGACTTCGGTCTACGTGTCTACAATATGTTTTTACAGCTTTATACCAAGAAAGGTGTGTTAATGGACCTGAAGTCAGCCGGCTTTGCTGCGTGTGGCTCGCTAAGAGAAACGTCAAATTCACTCGTGTGTGTGTGTGTGTTCTGTTTCAGACGACAAGCCGGTCCAGGAGGAGGACTGGGTGGTGTGCCAGCACCCTGAGTGTCCTGAGCGCCGGAGGGCCTCTAAGGTAAGAGTCTTAATGCTGCCAGGTCAACGAAAAGTAGGTCTGAGCAGGGAACCGATTTCACAGTCAGCCGGTTCATCTTGGTGTCCTGCAAAGTGCCTTTAAAATCACATTTTCTTCACTTAAAAGAGTTTTGGGATGGATATTTGATTTCTTGAGTTGGATGTGAACATCAATAACGCGTTCGTGTCGGTACAGTAAATATAAAGCTGCAGCCAGGAGCCGGTCAGCTTTGAGAAGAAGTAACATTATCCTCCTAACAGCACCTCTTTTCACCTTTACATCAACAAGATGTAACGTTAATGAACGTAAGAGGTGCTGCCAGGTGGGTTGTTTTACTTTGGGACAGAGCCAGGATAGCTTTCTCCAGTTTTAATGCTAAGTTAAGTTAACCGGTGGTAGCCTTACATTTAATAGACCGACATGAAAGCGGACTTCTCATCTTCTTGATCTTCTTGAGCTTCTTCTCAACTCTCCGCCAGAAAGTGTTTCCCAAAATGTCAAACTATTACAGTTACTTCAAGAGCAAAACACCTCAAAGTGTGTTTTAGCAAGGGATTTTATGCATTAGACAGCAGATAATAGAGAGATTAACAACTTGTAACAATGGTCCCCATTCGGGGGAACCAGGGGGACAGCGAATACTCAAAAACGACACGTTCAAATGACAAAAACCTTCAGCCGGCCAAAGGATTTATGTCCTATCTGTCAGGAGCAAAGGAGGAAATAGTGTGATGATATAGAGCCGCAGTGTGTGCACAGAGACGAGGTCAGCGCGGTAGAACGGGTTAACTTAAACGTCAGACTTTGCCACGGGACACAGCCGTTCGTTTCCTGTTTCCTACCAACAGTCAACGTTGGCTTTCTTCAACCACGACCACAACCGTTCCTGAACCTTCACCAGTGGTTATTATTGTCACCATGATGACAAACATCTTCTGTCCTTAACCTAGTAGTTATTCCAACCCAAACCATGAGCTTTCCTTAACTCCAACCAAGTCTTTGTTGCGCCTGAAACTAACCAGACTTCAGCCGTAAAATGCTTTTTGTGCAACAGTGATTTGCAATGGTTTTCGGGAGACGCCGACAAACCCCCGGAGCGACCTCAAAAAGTGCTTTTACCATCACTTAAACTGATTAAAATGATGGTGTACACACCCTATAGCTCCTGTTCCTCTCCCTAAGTCCTCGTCGGATGTCCCCGGAGGTCATCGTGTCTCTCTCGTGCTGCATTACGACACAGCGAAGGCGAAGCAGCAACGGGCGAACTCGCTTTTCTTCTTTTAGGTGTTAAAAGTGGGCGTGATCGTCGGGGGTTTCTGTGTCTGATCACTAGACTGTGAAATGAATTATTCCTTTGAAGCAGCCGGTTTCTCAAAATGGGAGTCTGGCCAGAAAGACTGAAGGGAAACTGACTGAGTGTCTTGTCTGTCTGCCGGCCTCGCTGCTGCTGCTGCTGCTTTGGTTTGTCAGATCCGTCCTGCCACTGGAGCTGAGCATTAGACAGATTTTCCCCCATTGAATCAAGATGTTGTCTCTCGCTGTCCTCTCGGCGGAAACAGTAGAAAGGGAAAATGACAGAGAGAAAAGACGGTGAACTCTGTGAAGGTGAAGAGAGAGAGAGACAGTTATATATAGTTTTTCTCCATGGAAACCAAGAATAATAAAGTGGGGGAGCCAAAGAGCTTAACCTGAGCTATCTTTCCCTGCTCCTCACATTATTGAATCTCCCCATCCCCTCCTCTCGCATGACAAGCTCCCTCCTTTCTTTAAGATGTGTTTGCAGAGTTGTGATGGTGAGTTCATCCGCTATGCTTTTGTATGCATATGCTTTTGTGCTTGTATGACCTGCTGTCGCACAAAGCGTGTCTGACACCACCCAAACGCCCTGCTCGGTCAGGCTCAGGTTTGATGTTATTATGTAAGGAGAACAGGGAAAGACTTGTGGCCCTGTGGGGACAGGGATAGACATACAGGAAGGAGAAGGAGGAGGAGGAGGTCAGGTTGACACCGGATAAAGTCAGAAAAGGCAAAGATGACTACAGAAGGCTTTACCTATTAGCAGTTTAAACTGTATATTTATAACTTTACGTGATTGAACTCTTGCTCTTCAAATGTGCTCAATTGTGCAAAGCCGCTAAGCTGTTTCACTCACTAATCATTCATTCATTGTTAAGTGATTTTGCTAAGCAAAATCTACACCAGTACAGTGTAAACACATTGACATATTATCGCCTTATGAAGTTGATAATTTGCCCATTTACACAACTAGCAGATAAAAATTCAAATCATAACAGACATTATCTATACAAACCCAACAGTTCCCACCATGAGCAAGCACTTGGCGATGGTGGCAAGTAGAAACCAGCTTATATGTGGACGACCCATCAACATTAAGATTATTATTCTTTGGGAGTCGTCTCTCAATTGAAGTCCAATATTTACCGTTCTTTTTGCTCCTTTTTTTTGGTCTCCACCACCTCCTGAGTGAAATATCTGCAACACAAGCTACTAAACACTGGTGAGAGCTGTGAGAGTGAATCAAAACATTAAAGCTGCACGCCATAAAAGCCCCCCCAAAAAAAAAAGACACTGCAAAGCTTCAAAGAGCTGAGGGTGATGGTTCTCTGTGGCTTTGTAACTATAAGCAACCCTCCTTTCATATAGGAGTATTTATGTGTTCCATTGTAAATATAAAAATATTTATTGTAGCAGCTTTAAAAGATTTACTGCGCTGATTTAAAGAGTTATTTACAAGTCCAAACTTTAGACTCGACTGTCAACAGCTCAGTTTAGTGCGTCTATAGAATACACAAGTACTAATACTACAAACAAATGCTTTGTATTTTTTATATTTGTAATTGTTTTCACTTAAACATCAGAGGGTATTTATCTGTGGATTGGTGTCAAAACAGAGCATTAAATCTACTTCGATCTAAAGTTTTAAAAACAAAAATTAAAACATGAAAACTCCTAGGGAGAGATGAATACTTTTTATAGGCATGGTTTCACTCACTCTGGAGATGCTAGACCTACAACACATGTCTAAATTCAGTCAATAAAACGATGGTTTCATTGTTTCTTGGCTGTGTACTTTCAGATTTTGTCTTCCAGACCTCAAATCATCACCAGGATGCATCACTGTATTTTTCTTTATCGCTTGATCCCACAATGATATTTTGTGTGTATTTAGTAAAGCGTGGACATCCTGAGATTACAGTGTGAGGAACACCGAGACTTTCCCCTGCGCAATAAAAATGAAACGCATTGCTCAGCGTCATCGTTTCTGACAGTCCGTTCTCATTTAGCTCAATCTCAAAGGCTGTTGCTCAAGAGTCGCAGACGTGTTGCCTGTGACGAGCTTTAAACAGCAGGGGGCAATGTCATGACAAGCCTGACGTGCAGGGCTCAGTCGGCCTGTTGCTTTTCTTCCTCAAGAGCTCACTCACTGCATTCGCTTCACAAGTAAGAAGCACATTTCTTGGAAAAAGGGAACATAAATATATCCCTTGACTTTTTAGCCCCGCTCCACCCACTCAACAGATTTAGACCCATCAAAGACAGCAGTTTTTGTTGTTTTTTTTCACTCAGAAAACGAAAAAAAAACATGAAACTTTTATATTTCATTTTAAGAGATTTTTTAAAGTACTACGAATAGTTTCTTTGATATGCCGGCGGCTTGGCAATAGGACACAGAGCAGACACAAACAGAGACAGAGAATCTTAGGTCAGTCCTGCACTGGATTTAAACCATTTTATTCCCAGACAGGCCTGCCTTTGGTCTCCCACTGCCATATATCAGCTCCCGACGGGGCTGCGTCTCTTCCAGTCTCAGCATGACTGGCCTGAAACTGAATGAGTTCACCTGCACCATAATTTACGGAAATCTCACCAGGTGTCAGCCCTCTGTACTTGTACCGTCGTAGCTCAGCGCTGTCACCACATTACACAATGGCACTCTACAAGAAGGCTTTACAGATAGCCTCCCCCAACACATGTGTCTCCATCAGGGCTTGCTGGGTGTGTTTGGATACTTTGCTGTGGGTTTCTCCAAGCCAGTGGGATTTAAAGTCAGCCTGCAGGTGCCCAACTGGATGATGACGTTCAATCCAGAGCTAGTTCTTGGCCGGGTTGGTAGGATTTTCATTTCAGATCATGCTGGTTAGCGTTCAATGCTAGTCTGAGCTTGCTCTCTGGATCTAGACTCCCACATGGAAGGGCTTGTTATCCCTGATCATTTGGCTCCCCTCCCACTCCCTCATCTTCGCTTCGATCTCTCCTCCCCTCCCTCCTTCAGCTTTGACAAGACGGGACCAGACCAGACAACTCCGTAAGGTGTGGGTCGCCCTGGCAACGGGCCCCTCCCAGCCCAAACAGCTGGAGGCACAGGGATAAACGTGGAGAGAATCTGGGTTTGACAGAGACCAAAAAGGATGAAGAAAAGTTTCACTCAGCTGGCTTCGAGTTTTGGGCTCCCACTCATTTTCTCTGCAGGGGAATTCCCTCCACCTGTCCTAAACAATGACGTATGATAACACGATGATGTATAGAGAATGGACAGAGCATGAGTGACGTCACCTGTAGGTTTCTGAAGCCCCATTTCCAATTTAAATATCGGCAAAGAGGTGGATCATTGGCGGACCTGAAGCAGCCTGAATGATCTGTAACACCTACCTGTCAATTAAAGCGCCTTCGCTGGTAATCCTGCATAACTTTAAGCCTTAATATAATGTGAACAGGTGAGTTGTATATAAATTCACTCTCAGTACAGTTGTCATGAACGGGGAAATTAGCTACAGAGACCAAAACAGTTTTTTGTACCAGGCTGTAAACATGTTTATTTCTGCTGTCTAACATGGGGACTTATGGAGACTGACTCACTTCTGGAACCAGCCTCAAGTGGCCGGTTGAGGAATAACAGTTCTTAGCACTTGTTGATGTTGCCGCTCGGTTTCTTATGCACCTTTTACAACTTGCGCAATAAAAAACCCCAGCAGAAGTTCAGGGGATGATGAACATTAATGAGTTATAGGTGACTTATCGACGAAAAGTAAATGCGATGGAAATGACTCATGTTGTACGTGAAGGATGTGTTTGTTTATCACTCAAACATCCGAGTCATTGATGAAAAACAAAAACATCTGCATGAACTGATGAACATACACATCACGTCTTCTGCTGTTGGAGAGCTGACTGATGCTTCTTTAACTACACCATCCTGTTGCGTCCTCGTCCTCTGGCACCTGACTGAAGAGCTAGAATTACTATTTCCAGCATTTTTTTTTCTTTCTGTCAGATTGTGTGCTGCATTTCGATGGAAACCTGGCTTGGTGTGTCTCATGCCTCACTCACTCCGGACCCCCATTGTGTGTTTGGTTTGCTTTCATTCTCTCTCTCTATCTCTGCATCCCTCAGTCACACAGTATGAGTAATGCTAATGTTTGAGGGGAAGTAATATCATGTTAGTCAGACAAGTTCAGACACACCCCTGCAATCTACCTCACACACAATTGCCTCATTACTAGATGTTGAATCATTTAACCTTTGTAAAAGTTGCTAAATTAACAGGTCAGTTTTGGACAAACACAGACTGGCTCTACTGCTTTCTGCTTAACTGACCTGCTTGGCTGAAAAAGTCCCACCTAACCGACACTGACAGGGAGCCGTTAAGTAAACACTCATTGGGCTGGATGCCCACTTTCTGTATGTGTGGTGGAGGTATTAGGTGCTATTTACTGGTAGAGATGGATTAAAGTCTGGGCGTCATGCAGTTACACTAACATCCTCCTGTCTGCCTGATTGTAGTCCATCCAGACTGAAGGATGGACTGAACTGCAGCTCCTCTCAATGAGTTTCTTTCCCCCCGTCTCTCTTTGCAGATATTTCCATCGTTTTCAAAAGTAAGCTGTCGCTTTTGATTTATCTCAGAACCCGAAAACACAGTTTGCACATCAGCTTTGGCTGATTGCTAGCCACATGTATTTCTCACAGCTTGTATTGTTCATGACTGACTGCAGACTACAGTCTTTAAATTGGTTTTATGGGGAAAAGGATGTGACCTCATCTATAACTGTAAAGTTCTTGGAAAGTTTCCTTTATGAAGTAATCTAAGCCCCATAATGGAAATGATCGGCAGTTCTCTGGTGACTCTAGTGGAGCCGTTTAGACATCAGGGGAGCTGAAAAGTTACCTAATCATTTTTCAACAGGAAACTGACCAGTGAGATACTCTGGTGTTAATTTGTTTATGAAGGGAAGGGTGAGTGTGCATGTTCTTTTCCAGTATTTCATTCCCTGCTTCATATTAGCAGAAGTACTTGTTCCCAGCAGCTCAGCAGACACCGTGTCTGCTGCTGGACTGACTGCTTTCAGTATCTTCTCTGAAGGAAGTAGCTGTAAGATTATGAAAGCATTACATTCTTGAACAGTTAAAAAAAACTCACTTGAACAAAGGTAGTTTCATGCTAAGGTTTGTTCATGTACGAGAGTCAGACTGTAGACTCAGTGCTTTTCAGCCTGTGGATACTGTTGCTTAGGTTTGGTGAGACTCACTGCTGTAATCTGGTTAATTACTAGCAGTGCTCTGTTTTTCATACTGTAATTGTCTCAAATTAATCTCTTATTACACATTGCAACATCTGTAGAAAGCGGTAGGTTTTTGTTTATTTGCAGAAGAAGTAGAACTGTTATGTTGAGTGAATTTAGCTTAGAAAAGAAAAGATGCTTTATTGATCCCTCAAGGGTAAATTCTTTGTTTTCACTCAGGTTTTTATCTGAAATACAACCACACACACACAAAGAGCGTGGGATGGTGGAGTGATGGGCAGTCGCACAGAGCGGCACCCTGGGAGAAGTTAAGGGGTTGCTCAGGTCTTCCAAATTGAAATGTTCGCTTGATGATGGTGGACCGTCAACAGTTGCTGAAAGCCACAAATCACTCATGGCTCTATAGGAAAGGTTAGGTTACATACATCATCTGGGGACCATTAATTTTTCAAAAAAACTATAGCAATTAATGCAGTTAGCTATTGAGATATTTCCATCTGGACCAAAATGTTGGACCGACCAACCGACGGACCAACATTGCCACCTGTAGGTCCAGCATGTTGTGGTCCAGTTGGCTGAGGGACCATGCAACAAACCAGGCTTTACTTAAACCTGTAAACTATGCAGTCAGGCTGAAATGAATACAAAAATCATTACAAACACGCCCAGGAAAAGAAGCCTTGGGCAGCTTGTATGTAAACTTTAGAGTGTTTCATTTGGTGGAATCAAAAACATTCTGGATCGGACTGCCGGGCACTGTCTCACATTTTAACACTGCTAATCGTCCAGTTTGTCCCGTAGTTGACCAGTCTACAGTATGTTTGAATAGTTTATCTACCTCATGTTTCATGACTGTGTTTTCATGAGACAACATATAAATACTGTCACTACATGGGAAAGAGTGGATTGATCATCACTCTTGCTTAAGGATAAGCTTTCATGTTGAGCGCCAGCTGGCCTCGTCCCACTGTTCACGTCAGCTGATGATAACGTTTTCTTATTAAGCGCATGTAGCGCAACACATCATGCTTACATTTCTGCTCAGTGGAGTAAGACTGGATCGCAGCCATCGTAGCAGGCTACAACAGGCTGGCAGCTCCCCTCCTGTACAGACACACAAGGACTTCATCAGCTTTGAACCAATCGCAAAGCGGCGCCTTCCACCCAGCTGTACTTTTCCAGCCCTATGAGATGCGATAATCCATAAACAGAAGCTGATGACTGTGAGACAGTGACTCATTTTACGTCACAGCAAAGTCAGAATTAAGAGATGACTCTATGAAAACAGATGATTCCAACAAAAGTTTTGTTATTAACTTGGAAAATATGCTTCATCACGATGGATTAATCCTAAAATGAGACTGACTTTACACAATCTGTCTTCTTGTTGAACTCAAAGCGTGACTTTGTCCAGAACCTTATGGTGACTAATGCCAGCTGTTAGCAGACTTTCGCTCTGTAAGTAACTAGAGATGCCCCAGTCACAAGTAGTTGGTTTAGAAGTATTAAAGAATCAAGTACCTTGAAAATAGATCCTTTTTAACAATGTGTCCACTAGTAAACAAATATAATGTGCATCACTGATTAGTTTTCTTAGTCAGTGACTTGACAGACGCATATTTTGGACCAATAACAATCCAATAACTGATCAATCTGGGCATCCCTAGAATAAACAGTGAGCTGGGACTCTTCTTCACTTTGCTACTGTTGAGTTGTTGTTGTTGGATGGTTGTTACATTACATTTTAGCATGCCACAAATTAACATTTCAGTGGTTTTATCACAGAAGTAACTCAATAAGGTAGTCAGGTAGTCTTAATATGTGTTCAACAAGTTGTAAACACAAGACCGACACATTACCACTTTATGTTAAGCTGTTATACGTGTTAGGAAACTGTTGCCCAACAGGAAACAGACATGAGGCAACATTATTATACATTTGGAGTTATGTTTGTGTCCTTTTTAGCTCTGTTTTTGGTCTCCACCATCTCCTGAGGGGATATCTGCCTCTTTAGCTGCTAAATGTCCCACTATGTTCACCAGTTACTGGCTAACTTTGCTGTTTGGTGTTGGGCGGGCAGCCTCCAGTGGGCTTATGAGAGTTTTTGCTGAAGCCAGCTGGGCTTCAAAACCAAAACAATTGGCTGAAAGGTGCTAAACTGCAAAGTTGGGTGATAATTCGTCACTTCATCCTCGTCCTTTAATCCATTTCTTATTAAAAATATTGATTATAGCAGCTTTAAAGCCACTGACTGAAGAGGGAAATTAAGAGAAATTCAGATCACATCATCCTGTATATTGTGTTAACTTGTGCCCACGGGCTAACTTTTGTTCAGCAGAAGTTACATACTCTGGCTTTGAAGTGTATTCATGAGTTCTGAATATAAAACCACGACTTCCTACTTCAACCTTACTTCGTCATGAGATGCCCCGCTGAGCTTCACCATCAAATACTGACCTAAAATAATGATGCAACACCACTGAAATGTGGCAAAAGGGGGAATCCTGTTGGTCATGGTCAGTGGAAAGAAAATCAGTTTGACAGGCGTCGGGGACATACAAGCATAAGTAAACGCCGGTGACGCCAGTTCAACCCCACAAGAGCATCCAGGGCAGGAAGCAGCATCATGGGCAGACAGGGGAATAACAGGAAGAGGGGTACCTGACTGATGCTCCAATGGAAACGACCTTGTATGGGCCGACCAATATAGCCGGGGTTCAAAGACTTAAGAGACGGGCCCCCAGCAAGGAGATGGATTGAGAAAACAACCCCCCTCTGTTTAAATCCCTTGCATGCGAAGAGTCTCCTCATGGCAAACCCAACTAATTGTTGGTTTGCTCCGAGTGTTCTGAAAATGTAAACAACCGCTCCCTAATGAAATGCTGTGAGAATGGCAGTCTGCACAGCTTAGTTAGAGAGGCGATAATAAGCTTTGAAAAATTTCCAATTCAGAACGTGTTATTATGGCTGTGGAAGCACTTGCTCTCTAAATCACTCTTTAACTCGAGCCAGCCACGAAACCGTGGAACTTCCAGGCAGCATCACGGGGGAAATATTTGGCTCTAATCCTTTCTCTCTTTCTCACACCGGCTCGCTCATCCTCGTCATCTTCACGCTCGCGTTTCCCCTTTGTTTTTTAAACCGCACCAGAAGAATTCAGAGCTTATAGTTAATCAGGGGTTAATGCCAAGGTCAGGCATCAAGGGAAGGTCACTCGTGTTCAGCCCCCCTCCTCTCCATCTTTGCCTACAACAATGGCACTGCCAGTCAGGGGTCTAATCCTCCAGGGTAATTGCATCGCTGCTGTCCACTCTTTTAAATATAACCTCCCCTAATTAAAGCTGACAGCAGGGGAGGGGGGACATGGATTCAACAGGTCGCCTTGTTTTGAAGACACGGGACAAGAAGAGCCTCAGTCTGTTCATCTTCCCTCCCCTCCTCCATACTCCAAACATGTGGCCCCCTCCAGCCTCAGGGCAGGGGGGTGGCGGTGTTTGGATTGTTTTTGTGAGCTAGCTAATTGTGGGGGCTTTAAACAAGCTTCATCTCGGATTAACCTGAATGACAAAAGAACAGAGAGTAGTGGGCTGATTGTTTGCGGTCAGCACACAACAGACTGTAACGGGGCATAAGGCTATAAATCACACTTAACTCTTACGCCACACACCCACACAGCACTACGCTCTCCCACACACACGCACACGATTATTTTCATTACTGATCCATGTGAGGGTTATTTTCTTGATCGTTTGTTACCCAGAGACTAGACTCGTGTCAGCATATGCCTGGTTTTATCTGAATAATAGCCACAAAATATTCAGCTAATCTTTGTAAACTGAGTATTGCATCTAAAAGAGTTTGCACTTTTAGCCCCTAACTTTAAAAACACTGCTTCCTACATTTCCCATAATTCAACTGGATAGTGTCACTTCCACTGACGTGGATCATCGGTTGACCTGAGATGGGTCGAATAATGCCTCGGTGCTCTAATAAGCCATCTGTAACGAGACCTACCTGTCAATCAAAGCGGCCACACTGTTAATTATTCATAACTTTTAATCGTAATATAATTTGAACATGGGGACTTGACTGACTCACTTCTGGAGCCAGCCTCAAGTGGACGTTTGATGAATTACAATTTTAATTGTCTTCAATCATTAATTGGCTTCATTTCCCAGCCACAAAGGTTGCCATTTGGTCCAAAACCCCAAAATAGTTTACAAAGTGATAAATTACCAGAGAATGGTCAGCTTACTCCAATAGTCGACATTTAGTCCCACGCTTTAAAAACACACGGTCCTACAGTTCCCATAATTCAGCTGGATAGTGTTTCTTAGAAAACAGCCCCTTCAGTTAAACACCATACCCCCAGTTTGTAACACATTTAGGCCTAAAACATCATACATACCTACATCAGTTATTGTATTATTATTAGAGCCCAGAGTCTTAAGAAGTTATTTTTACAATTGTTACATAAGTGTTTCTTTGGAGTGTTGGCCAGAAGAAATAAAAAAGTTATCTTCATATTTGAAGGTTTGGAGCCAGCAGATTGTTTATCAGAATATTTGCTGATTAATCATCTCTCAGTCATTAATGGATTGATTGTTGCACCTCTAAAGGAAAGCTTTCTGTTATGAATGTGAAGTTTGCGCTGAGGGCCAAGTGTCAGCCTGGTATTATCAGGGCCACTTTTCTTGTACGTGACAAAAAAAGCAGCAGACGACATGACAAAACTGATTTCTCATTTGAGAAGCACTATGACGAATGTACGAGTGGATTTCCCCTTTTTTTTTTTAAAAAAAAAAACCGACTCAGACTTTTTACTTTTGATTAATGCTGCAGATGAATATTCAGTCAGTGGACAAATCTTTATTACAGAGTGGAATATTAGATCGTTATTTATTACCCCTCATCTGATTCAAAAGGAAGAGGAGCAACAAGAAAAGGAAGTTTTGTCGGTCTGTGGTTTTATAAATGAGTGTGTCGGTTGTGTTTGAACAGATTTACTTCCCGCTCGTCCCTCTAGGTCAGGACTCCCACAATTGACCTCCGTTCACCTCAGGGGTCAAAGTTCAAACGAAGTGCTAAATCGGGCAGCAGAGTTACGTCACGCACGTCGCAAATAAGCCAAAAGAAATTAAAAAAAAATCTGACGGATCACAGAACGATCTGTTAGACGGAAAAAGTTTGCTATTTCTCAGCAGAGAAGAGAGAGATCGGTTTCAGTGGGAGTTTACATGAGTCAGCCAGGATGTGTGTGAGCATGTGGGGGTGTGATTGCAAAGGGGGGCGGGGTGGATTATGTGTGTGTATGTGTTTGTGTGCATCTGTGTGTCTTCCTGCTGTAGTACTGACTGCTGTAGTAAACAGAGCGAACCTCTCGGCTCTGTCACAATCCCACCAAAGTTTAGCTTTTATTTTTTGACACCCTGACGGGTGTCGGGATTATTTTTAACACACACTCGCACACACTCACACACAGACTCTCATCTGAGGGACTACGGAGCGAGATTCGATTTGGGACTTAATCTTTCACCACCTGCTGTCTATTGGACCTTGGGAGATATTGATCAGTTCTTCCAGTGAAACTCCTTTTCTGGGAAGAGGAGTTCTTCTATGGTGGGTAAATACAACGTGAAGACCAAGCTTTCTCTTGGATTAGACGCATTTTTATTAACAAATATATGATGTGTGTGAGTGTTTTTAAACTAGAAACACTCTTTATTAGCTTCGTTATTAGTCTTTGTTCATTCTCTGTTAAAACAACATGTGTTCATCATGACTTAATCTGATGATTCTTTTCTATATTAATGATTAGAAAACTAAAATATATCTTTTAAAGTGACGTCATTAAATTACCTTTTACAAAAACACAAAGATACTGACGTGATTGTGATGTCAAACGTCGATCTTAAATCGTCACAGCTCTAAATTCAAGATTTGGCCTTATATTAGGAGAGATGTTCACTGGCTGGTTTTACCTGTTTTATTTTTTATTTGCTGTCTGTGTGAAGCAATGAAGGTAGCTCACAGTCAGCACCAGCACTTTTTTATTTTTTCCTTCCTATGTCTGCAGATTTCACATCTGCTTCTTATATCAACAGACCAGTGTACCCCCCTGGCACCACCAGTCCGTCTCTCCTTTCCATTTTCCTTTATAGAAAAATTGGAAGTTCTTTCCAACTAATCAATTTCCATGTCATATTCTGGAGCAGCTCGTGTCCAAATCACACTTCTATTTTAACTTGGAATACCCTGTTCTTTTTTTTTTCTCCCCCCCTCCTCACTTCCTCCTTTTTTGGTCTTGTTCACCGCCCTCCTCTCTCTCTGTCTCTCTCTCTCTCTCTCTTTCTTTCTTCTCCTGCCCTGAAGCTATGGATAGGAAGGCTGGTTGCGTCATAGTCCGGCCAACATTGCCTGAGACAGCAGACAGTACACTTGACTTTGTTAGAGCAGAGACAGACCAGCTGCTGGTGAGTGGTGCTTTTTCTGTACGTACTCATGTATTGATCACCCTGAGCTGAACGGTGTCGGGCTTGTTTAGTTCTTGTCTCCTAAGAGGATGTAGCGGCGTTTCTCCTCCTGCTCGAGCGCGTTGTTTTTCCCCCTCCTCAGTGACGACATCGTGACAGTGGCATGTGTCATTTGGGTGTCATGTAAACATTTGACTGTGCTGCTGGGCTTTGGGGTCAAATACATTTCAGCTGAAGTAGATCTGAAAAAACAATTAGAGCAAGATGAAAATCTGTTTAGCTTTCGCTCCAGATGCTGTAAAGAAACTTAAAAATAACTTCCTGTTGCCAGCAACTGCCTCAGTTTACAGAAAAGAGTTGTGGAGGATGAGGCAGTAATATTTTTCTCTGGAAAACCTCGCTGCATGTTGAAACATACCTGGGACTGGAATGCTAAGTCTGCTTCTCTTTCTCACACACACACACACACACACACACACACACACACACACACACACACACACACACACACACACACACAACAAAAAGGTGTTAAGTATTTCCTGTGAACATGTTTGTTCCCGAATTTGTTACTTTCTGCGGTAAACCCAGCTGTCAGACCTTTGAGCAGTGTCTGATTTCATTTTAAGATTATTTGCCCTCTGCTGTGTGTCTGTGTGTGTGTCTGTGTGTGTGTCTGTGTGTGTGTGTGATAATAGCAGGGGATTAAATATCATGGAGATGTCATTCCCTGGAAAGTTAATGAATAATTGGGAGTCAACACACCTGCAATTAGCATATTATCAGGGGAGAACTGCATCTGTTCCTTAATAGACTTTGAGGTTATTAACTTCAGCCGCTGTGCTGCAGTATACGTATGATGTAACCGTGTAAATAATACAGAATGAGAGCATTTCTCCTAAATGTCTATAGTGTGTAATCCGGGAAAAAACCACCCTCGTCCGTCATGTGTCACTGTGCAGAGGAGGCTGACATGATGAAATGCCGTGTACAGATACATAGTTTCTGATCTGATGTCTAAAATTCTACCAAACAAGCGAATGAGTCACACAAACTGACCACGACATACTGGATGTGATGTTTCTCTGAGGGGTTATTCCAGTTCAGGGCTCAGCTTGATAATCATGTATATTAATTGCTGTAAACTTCTTGAAACATTCCTCACAGTTTACAGACTTTGACCTAGCGTACCTTTGGTGGTTCAAGTGCAAAATGCTCAGTGTGGTTCTGATGAATTACTTGGCACCATCGCAGCTGCATTCACTTTCAGTTTGATTCCCAACGGAAACGATTTATATAAACTGGCTCGCTAATTGGCTGTAACTGTAAATAGGCATGATGGGCCGGTCTAGATTTGGATTTGTTGAAGTGGAGATACTTGGCATGTGAAGAGTTTGTAGCTTAAAGTTTTTTTTTTTTTTTTGCAAACCAAAACGCAACAAGAAGAAGAAGAAGATAAAGAAGCCTTGTTCGAAACCTGCACATCAACTTTGTGGGAGAAGGCTGCTATACATCAGTTAGGGCTATAAACGTTGCTCTTTATTTGGTTTGGGGCAACTTCATCCAAACTTGTTATCCAAGATAACCGTCAAATGTAGCTGCAGTCCAACATAAACACAATGTTGCTTCATATTTATTATGGCTTGTATGATTAGCTGGTTTTCCTGGGACTAACTTTACTCTCTTTAGTGTGTGTTCAGATGCTGCTGCAAGGTTTTCATTTTAACACAGGTTTGCTGGCTAACTAGCCAACTCCCTCAGTTAACATTAAGGAGCTAATAATATCTGGAAGTCACAGTCATTATTTCATATCACGACTTTTTATATGGCGAGTATGTAGCCGTCAATTCAGACACCAGTCTTCTCATTTTAATATATTAAAATCTAAGCTGCTCGTCACAGCTTAGAAAATTGGCGGTTATCTGGAAATAAGAAGCCTCCTTTTGTTTACCGCTCTTAGAAATCAAAAGATTACTACTTATTTTGAATCTGTCACCGTTATCATTGAAAATTACATATGTGCCAGCATAGCAACAGTAACTACGGGGAGGCTACGAGGGCTTAGCGGAGAGTCAACCGTTGGAGTTGAAGCGACGACGCTGTATTCCCAAGTCTGAGCAATTAGAGTTGTAAAGTAAGCTGTAATAAGCAGAAACGAGCCTTTAAAGTATCAGTTACATGTGTTTAGATGTACAGTATGACTTATGGAGAGCATTACGCACACACCTGCTTTCAATGTTTCATTTTCACTACAAGTTATTATCTCTGAATGACTTCATCCCCCGTTAAACACTCGTCCTACATTTGATGCCTGCTAGAGGATGAATGCTCGCTGGAATTTACCACCGCGGGTCCTTTGATGAACATACTCAACATGTGTTTGGGTAACACACACACACACACACACACACACACACACACACACACACACACACACACACTCCTGAGAGGAAGAAACACAACAAGTGCCTCTGTTTGAGTACATCCATATGTGTACGAGGCGTCAGGACTGTACGGTACCACAATGAGGGAGAGTCGGTGGTTAATAGGGAACAGACATGCAGACAGGCAGGCTGTCTTGTTGCATAACAGCCGCTGTATTAAAAAAAAAAAAAAAAACAAGACCTGGCTCTCTTCCTCCACCTCCTCGTCCAGCCAGAGGACAGATGGCGGCAGAAGAAAGTGGCTCTCTCCCATGCCACTCCTCAACAGATGCATCGCTTTATTTATTGAAAAATAAATCAGACTCGGGGCCAGGCCTGCCCGGGCTCCGGCTTTGATCTCCCGCAGCCGCACCGGCCCGCCGCTTTCAATCCCACCTACTGGGCCGCGGCTAATGGCATCTCTGTGTAATGTTTAGGAAAGTCGGCCCTTTCCGGCGTACACGGGGGAGGCCTGATGGGGGTCGTGCGCTCGTCGGCTCCCATCACGACAATGAACATCAGCTTGTAAAAAGAAAGTCAGATGTAGCAGAGTTTGACCTGCCTCTGTGCTGATGAAAAGCACGTTCAGCTCTTTAAACTTTTACTTTGACAATCAGCCATTCTTCATGCAGCAGCAGATATCAGTGTTGTTAGTCACACTAACGAGCTAATGTCTAAGCGTGGCTGGAGAGAACGTTCCTGCCAGCGTCTGATAGGTCAGGTAAGTGTGGAGTTAAGTTTAGAAAATGATAGCACTATTTGAGGATAATGATGTCGGGCTCAAATATGTAAGTGGATTCATAAGAAACTGACAGAATATTACTCTGCCACAGTTATATTAGATACACACGAACATTTTTTAGGTTATAGCATCTCCAATGTTAGAATTTATTACCTATTTTTGGAATTTCTAGCTGTTGTTCGAGAAAAAATTAAAATAAAAAGCGACGTGATGACGCCTTGAATATTTATAGACAAATTATCAATCAAGTGATTGAAAAAACAACTCCTAGATGAATTAATAATGAAACTAATCGATAGTTACAGCCCTGTAATGATGATTTCATATTAAGGTTCACATATTCACCATTAACTAGTTGCTAGCTACTACATGCATGCATATTGCCTCTTTATTAGTCATTATTAAGCACTTATTAATGTCTAATTATTCCACACGATCATATACTAGAGCTATTAGACCTCCATCAGGGATGTCCATTGCAGTAGTTGCGTGCTAGAGGAGGGTGTGCAAGTGTCAAAGAGCTAATGAATTAGTCGTGAACGTGACCTCACTTCAAATTATTTGAGTTATTTGGACACTATTCACACTTGTGTTTTCTAACATAAGATTAGACCATATTTATATTATATTAAGTGTTAAGGGAGAACGCCTGTTCACATACCAACCAAAGCACATTAAGATCATAATTCATATGCACAGCCACTTCTTTACTTCCTCGTTATTGCTTCCAGTAAGCAGTAACTCACAGAGGTTATTGAGGGACAAGTCTTAGTTGATGGTGTAGCTCAGGTCATGCAGAGTAAGGCATTAATAAGTGATTTATAATGACTAATAATGAGGCAGCATGCTACTAATATGCACGCTGCACTGTTAGTCATCCTCATCCTCATACTTACTGTTATACTGTGGATATTAAGGTAAATATTGTGACATCTGATTTGTCACCACTGCTCAAGAATAAACCAATTCAATTAGAGCTTTTTTAGCGTCACAGAATCAGTGTATTACGGTAAAATGAGTGTGCAGTTGACAGAGAAATACTCCGCTTTATTTGCATTAGACTTGGTGTTTGTGTAGTCTCTGTACTCTGCACTGCACTGATGCATGGACAGGTCAGAGGTCAGCACGTCAGCGTATTTGCCTGTGAAAGTGAGACAGCGGTTGTCCTTCTCTTGGTCTTAGACTATGACCCACCGATGATGCGTCCTCGTGTCTGACTCTCCAGGTTATCTCTTGATTAGTTTGACGTCGTAGAGACTGTGTGTGTGTGTGTGTGTGACCAAAGTCTGTCTGGATGTTTGACTGACTTCACTGCAGTCATTACTTTTTGAACAAGACCGAGCATGACTGCGCCTCATCTGAGTGCTAACCATTTGTTTTTGCGTGCGTGGGTGTGTTTGTTGGGATGCACTCGAGCTTTTCGGTGTGAGAAACAGAAACGTCAAAGTCAACGGTGGATTTTTAAAAGACAGAAGAAATAAAAAAAAAGTTGTTTTGAAGCTACCGTGAGCCGACTCCTTCAACCCAACCTTTCCCCATGACTGATGACTGTTCGCGAGCGGCGTTAATGCTAACATAACTCACCGCCTAGGAGAATCTCCACCGGTTGCCAAATCAGTGATGACTTTCATGTTAGGACAGGACCTTAAAGCAGCCTTTTTCTGTGGGAGTGGAGTGATGGTGAGCATTAAAGTTGGCCCGTGTAATTAAACACAGAGTACCTGGATGTCACCGGCAGTCTCAACAAAGACTGAAGTGCAGCAAGGCCTTTCAGGAGGTTGGCTCACACAAGCTTACCAACAGTCTTCCCCATTGTCCCTTATATGAAGCACTAGTGTTGATTCAGGTTCATGTTTTCTGTGTGTTTCATGATGGCTGCCTGGAACAATGACAGGGAATTGAGTTCTATGGGTGTGGGAACCAACTGTGTGTGTGGGAACTTGTGTTTTCACAATATGTCAGTAAAAAGTCAGTTTTTAAAAATATTTTTATATGAGATTTACACGTTGTACATTAACTCCTAAGTGCTACACCCAACCCCAACACACTCACACACACTCCAACAGTAAACATAGCACAATAAAAGCTTTATTAAAAGCTCGAGCCCGAACATATTTCCTCTCTTTGAAAGCTCCACCTGTTTATTCTCACCTTTTGTATTGTTATACATCTGGCTAGTTATTGTCTCGTGTTGACATTAATTCATTAGGTTGGTTTTACTGGCTTGATTCCATTTTGAAACCAGCCGTCACAGTCGGTTAAAAAAACAGATTTGCTCCCATGCTGACAAAGCTCTTCCCCCTCTCTCTCTCTCTCTTTCTGAGTACAACATGTCTCATTTTTAGCGTGAGCTTTCACTGATGACAAATATCACCAATCATCTGTATCTAATTAAAGTTAGGACCACATTGGCTAACATGAAAGCTAACATCTGCTCTGGTCCTAGCCTCTTCAGGACTTTCTCATCCACTGCGTGGGATGGTTCCCATAAAAACTTTTTTTTAAAAGCTAAGAGTGCTACTTTTTAAAGGAGGTGGGACAGTTAACCAGATGTACATTTGCCAAACCAGTCTCTTAGTCTTCATCCTTAAAGTCTCTTTTTCTCTTGTAAAAGTGAAAAAACAATGGACCGAGCATGAGTGGCGTCACCCATAGGTTTCCGAACGCTGCTTTGAAGCCGAAAATACGCGGCGCTGCTGCTTCTTCCGCCTCCAGTCTGTAATCTAAATATCGGAACCATTCAGGGTCATTTAACACCCAGTGGACGAAAATCAAAAGTCGAACATTTTATCAGCGACCGTGAGTGAACTGAGTGTTTCTGTAGGTCGATTGAACAAACAAATTGATGGCTCGCTGACCGCGTCACGTCGATAGAGAATCCGATCGTGTCAATATTTTAAGCTCATCAGCAACATTTCTGTAACTCGAGTATTCCAAAACACGTAATGAGTATCTCGTGTTTTGTGCTGCTTGTCTTGTTTTCAGATTTGTAGCCAGGACCACCAAACCTTCAGTGTTTGTAGCCAACAAAAGGCGATACAGATCTAAACTAAATCTTACTTTCAGTCGTTAAAAACTTTTGATGTGAAATCCAGATTTCGCTAACTTCAATCGAGCTTTACGCAACAAAACAAAGGAGGCCTGTTATCTCTCTGAAGATACATCACGACAATAATCGCCTGTGAGCGGGATGATAGCCCTCGGCTCACATAACCCCTTTTTTCAAACACACACATGCACACGGTGATGAATGCGATTACATAAGCGCTAGGTGTGCTCTGGCAGGACAAGCTGTACCGGAGAAGGAGGAGGAGGAGGATGGGAGTGCAGTCAGGTTGCACACAGATCGGATGTGGAGATCATTACCAAGCAGATTCTGAAACTCATGTGATGGATGCTCCTTGTATCGCCCTGAGTCAGATCTGTAATCTGGGTTTGAATTTTATCTGCAGCCTTTCTCTCAGTGCGTCACATACAGCAATTCCATACAAAGAAAAAAAAAAAGGCTGATTACCCACAGATTTTCCAGTTTGCGAGGATGTGGCGAGGCTTTCCAAACGTATTTAAAATCGTCCTCAAGAGCCAAAATTGTGATGGTGGTGAGGACGTTGCAGCCAAATTGAACTGCCAGGCTGTTGCTCTAAACCCACAAGTTCCATTCTCAATTATAAATTTAAGACGTTTGAAAAGTCAAATAGCTGCTGCCTGATTTAATGTCTTTAGCATCAGCTGCATTAAGCCCAAAATGAGCTCTCAGAACTCTGAATTTATGCGGGCGTGTGTGTTTTTAAAAGTGTGTTGAAATAGCCCGCAAGTGTCGCGTGCGAGCATTTGGAGGATCGAGTGTCGAGGGTTTCTAATCCTGATTCACCTCAGAAGACTCCAGTCATCTTCATCCAAAGACAGTTAGTGCACTGTTCATTGATGACACAGCTTTGGAGCGGGCATGCCCGTGTTTGTAAGTCCATCTGTGTGTGTGTGTGTGTGTGTGTGTGCGTGTGTGTGTGTGCAAGATGTGTGGAAACAAAGAGCGCATAAGCAGGTGCCACGTGGCATCGGACGTGCTAAGCCAAGACGAGGGCCGCCGTGGGGCCAGTGTGTGTTCTCAGCTGTTGTAGAGAGGAGGGAGATGAAGGTGGGGCACTGTGTGTGTGTGTGTGTGTGTGTGTGTGTGTGTGTGTGTGTGTGTGTGTGTGTGTGTGTGTGTGTGTGTGCATGAACCTCTAATCCGGCGAGATCTAAGAGCAGGCATGCGAGGCGAGGGGGGGACACGCGACACACGCTCACATGACACATGTTGTCTCGAACACGTCCATACACTCGCAGCGTGAGGCACGCATGGCCTCCTGTCAGCTGTCCGGCACGGTCACATTCTCTTACACTTCACTAACACACTCCTCCACCACCACCACCTCCTTCTCCTCCTCCTCCTCGAGAAAACTGATCTAGATCCAGTTTAATGAGAGTCAGGTCGTTCTCGTCCCCGAGTATCAATCATCCCTTTCATTGATAGGAATGTTCAGTATTGCAAAAATCCCCCCTGGTTGCACACATCCCGAGCTTATTTTTAGGTGTATATCGTCAGGTATCTGTCATGAATGTAAGATTACAAGCTTTTCTAGTTTTTTCCATCTTTTGTTCCAGTCGTAGAACCTCCCACCCTCCTCTATCCTGTGATGCACTCGTTTGTCTTGGCTAAAGCGTCAGATATTTTCAGCTGCTTCGGTTGCAGCAGGAATGTGAACGCCCAGACTCAATAGTGAGGAAAGGTCTACCTATTGTCTAAATATGGCAGCTGATTTGCTGATTTTTCTCCTGGCCTTTCTCCGGTCGTCTCGTCTCCACACCTCGCGGAGAACATACCACCTCTGTGCGATGTGCACGCGAAAAAATGCAAGCGCAATGAGTTTGACGTGGACTTCAGAGGAGCATAAGTAGGTGATGTTGTAACAGATTCCTGTGACTTGTTTGCTTCTGCCGTGGAAAGCCGTCTCTTTGGCAGCGTGGTCTTGGAGAGGTAAGACGAGGTCAGTGACTCAGGCAGAGGTGAGACACTCGACTCTGTACCTGCAACTCGTCGGACGTCATCAGCTGCAACAATTGAGAAATGTCTGAACCTGAACAGTACTGTAGTCACCACATCGTGAGCGCAGGACTGAACAGGATTTTATGAACATGCCATTTGTTCCCGGCTGAAGTGTCTCAACAACTATTGGATTTGTGTATTCCTGGTCTCCAGAAGATGAATCATACTGGCTGTGTTCCCCCTGACTTTGCCCCTAGCGCCATTTGTCCAATATTTTATGATAAGTTTACGTTATTCCTGTCAGCAGTAGTTTTCATTAAGTGTTCAGCAATAACCAAAACAGACTGGAAAACCGAAACGATGAGCTGAAAGAGGCTAAAATGCTTCGTAGAGCTGAAGGGATCAACACAGTCAGGGGATTCTTCTGATCATACTGTTTTTTTATTACAACCTGGATTATTTTTATAGAGTCATAATAATAATTGGACCGGTCTGGACTGCTCGCAATCTTGCTGTGTCGCGTGTGTTAGCAAAACTGATAGAAACGAGCCAAAACTATTAAAATAATACTCGAGCTGGAATTCTCCTTTTAATGCAGCGGAGCGTTCGCCACAGTAAACAAGGCCATTCTTGTAGCCTCGCTGACTCTCACCGTCTAAGTGTCTTTTCTATTTTAAAACTTCTCCCTGGTTGGGGGGCTCAGACTGGGTAGAGTGACCCTGTGTGTGTGTGTGTGTGTGTGTGTGTGTGTGTGTGTGTGTGTGTGTGTGTGTGTGTGTGTGTGTGTGTGTGTGTGTGTGTGTGTGTGTGTGTGTGTGAGAGAGAGAGAGAGAGGAAGGGAGGAGTCGGTGCTGGTAGTGGTGGCAGAGGACAGAAGGGAGAGAAGGGGCAAAAAGAGGAGAAGACCCTGCTCAGAGCTCAGAGCAGCGCTGTTTTATCTCTGCAGGACCGTCAGATGGCTTTGACAGAGCGCAGGCACCAATTAGGCTGCGAGATTAGGGGGGCTTTGTACTTCTGAAAGGCTTCTGGATGGGCTGTTTTCTTCCTTCCTGCCTTGGGTTTATATCTTTACTGGCACTCCTCACCCTCCCATAACCCTATCCCAACCCTCCCTCCCTTCTTCCTTCTGTCCTCTTCTTGCTCCTTAAAATCTGCGATTATACCTGGCTAGACATTGACGGGAGTGGATTAAATGAGGCAGCTTGTCAGTGCGCCTTTGACGGGGGGCTTGCTTTGCACAGTGAATTAGCAGCCCGACGAGGGTGGGTGAGTTGGATGTTTTTATCGGGGTCCTGGGTGCCCGCTGGCGTGGACATGGAACCAAATTGCAGGAGTGGTCTGCAGAATATGACGGTAGAGTACCAGGGGAGGGTCGTTTGTGTTGAAATCTGACTAATTAATTGCATTTGAACTCTGTTATGTGTAGTGGCAGCACGTGTGTAAATGTAACCACGTTCTGTCAGGAGGTGGCGTCCACCTCTTGCTTATCTATACTTGTTGTGTTTACATGAAAGCTACATTCCCTCGCTTGCGCTCAAACCTCCCCCGCCGTGCACACGCTCACGTGCACGGACACACTGCTCCTCCTGAGTACATCGAAACAATGACAGGAAGTACATTAGCGGGACCTCTATTGTATCTCCCCATACATCCTCACTTCCTGAGCTGGGTGTGGGGTGATGGCGAGGAGGCGAGACGCAGGGTGGAGTGAGGAGATGTAGAAGAGCAACTCTGGTGCCAACCGGGCCAACTACCAATGTGGGGAGGGGGGTCGGATCTGTCTGGACAGAGACAGAGATCCTTAATCCTGCAGCCTTCTGCCACCCGTCGCCTCGGCTGCTGAGCTTTTCGGAGCTCTGCAGCCTGGACGTCTCCCAATGTGCTGACCTGCGGTCAGTTTCATTGTTTCACCTCGGGGATATGACTTTTTTGGATTACGTAAGAGTAAGCTGGTCCCAGATCAGCACACAAGGTGGGAAAAAAAAAAAAAAGTCAATTAGTTGTCATCCCACAGAGAGGGACAGATGGTGGGAAGGTGGGAGTCACCAAACCTCAAGAACGCCCGTTGGTGCCTCTGTGGTCATCTAATTGTGGCAGAAACAATAGTGAGGCCAGGGAGCTGTTTATTCAAAATGTGTGTGACCGTTTTACCCTTTTCACTCCGGACCAGGCCTTTAAAAATGTTTTTGTAATTTAACGGCAGGACCTCGTGTACTTGGCAGTTACGTGATCTGACTCTCTCCTGACCTCCCTCTCATGTCTTCTCCTTTCTTTGCTTTCAGGTTTGCCACCACCCGGACTGCCTCGACCTGAATAACAAAAGCCCCCTTCACCTGTGTGAGTCATGTGACTCACGCTGCCATTCAGAGAACACAGACAACATGCACTTTGACCGGCACCCCCGATTCGACTTACAACCTCAAGGTAGACGCTCAATGTTTCTTTATTTGGTAATCCACCCCCCCTTACAGTGATGTCATACCCATTGCCTCATTACAGGATCTCACTGTGTAAATATCAAGGACACCGAGCTGAATTGTTGTCTACAAAAGGCAACATCTTCCGTTCTCACATGTCTCGTTAAGGATTATTCAGTGTGTGCCTGAAGAACTCATCGTGTTTGTTATTAAAGCCCAATAAAGATAAACCTTCTGACCTAACTTCCCTCTAAGTTCCCGTGTTTTTACTTTATTCCTTCAGTCTAACGTTTTTGTTCACGACGGTCACTTTCTTCCATCAGCAGCGGCTGACAATCCATTCTGTATTTTCAGTCTTGGAGCAATTAACTTATGATTTTTCAGGACAAACCGAGAAATGTTTGCAATTTTGGAGTCCATCTCAGCCATTTTTGTGGCTATTTTTCAGAGATGATGCCAGTTAGAAAGCTAGTTATGCAGGAACACCGCCTGTTTTTTTTGTCCAACTGGCAGGGCACAGTGTAAACCAGGCCAGTGCTAACTAGTCCTACAGAGTATTGTGACATCCATCCCTGAGATTTCTGTTTTCACTTCATTATGATGGAGGTAAATTGAATTTCATGAGCTTTTACTGGATTAGTTTGATACTAAAGAAATCCTAAAAACACGAGGAGTCTCAGGGAAGTTATGTGGCGCCTGTTTTCTATGATATTTAAGCAGATCTGAGAGATAACGGTCACAATGACCTCTTAACCAAAGTAACGAGCACACTGATTCCAGAATATGTCAAAAACTGGACAAGTGGACGGCAAAACTAGATCCCACAAGAGGCACAAGTGGTTTATCTGGCTGAGCCAACCGTTTAAAGCTTGATATTAAACGTTAACGCCTTTTAGTTATGATCCAACAGAAGGAATGACCGCTGTTTTCTTGACCTTTAGCCTCCATCCTGGCTCGGAACGTGTCCACGCGCTCCTGTCCCCCGCGCACCAGCCCTCCCTCCGACCTGGAGGAAGAGGATGAGGGGAGCAACGACCGCGGGTCAGTAACCATCCGTTATGTCACGCTGGTGTTCATGTCAGTGGAGCTGTGTTTTCACAATGGAGGAAACCATTACAGCCATGAAATGTCTGTCTCCTGATCACATTGAACATGAAGTCTCTGATACGTTGGGCTCTTTCGAGGTATTATAAAAGGTCTGATCGTGTGTGTGTGTGACTGTTTTGCAGGGAGCGTAAAACAGGGGGGATGAAGCTGGTGAAAAAGAAGCCACGGAGACGACACACGGATGTAAGTACAGACACACGGGCTGCAGTGTGCAACATAAAAATCCCCCCTACGAAACCGCAGCTTCATTTCTGTCTTCCTCGCTTGGAAGACTTAAATCAACCAGACTTGTTGTAAGCAGAGAGTTGTGCAACAGGAAAACAGCCACTATTATTCTCTGCAGCGATGATATAACATAGTGGTATCTCCCAGGCTTGTTCTTTTGTCTGAGCCGGCCAGTACAGTGAGAAGGAGCCCCCCTGTGGATCTGCCGAGAGCTCGCATACAGCACGAGCTGCAGCCCCACCTGTGTAAACTAACAGTGTGTCTGTTCCCCCTGCAGGACCCCAGCAAGGAGTGCTTCAGCCTCAAGTTTGATCTCAACGTGGACATAAACACAGAAATCGTACCTGCAATGAAAAAGAAAACCCTGAGGTAAGAAAGGAGGAGGAGGAGGAGCGGCCACGTGAAATGTGTGTGAAGAGTTTGAACCCAGCTTTATGTTTATCTGCATGTTCACCAGAGAGGTCCTGGGTCCGGTGTTTGAAAGGAACGGCATCGAGCTGTCACGGGTCGACTTGTTCCTCGATCAGTCCAACACGCCACTGTCCCTCAACTTCGAGGCATACCGTTTTGGAGGACACTACCTCAAAGTCAGAGGTAAAAACGACCACATGAGCCATCATTAAAATAAAGCCTCATCCTTTGTCTCAGTCACTGAACAACGTGTTCTCTTTAATCAGGTGTTGAACAGTAAAACTGCTGTGTGTACTAAAGGGCTGCACAGAGGTTTTGTTGTGGCAGAATGAAAGAAAAGAAAGAAAGAAAGAAATTTTACGACGTGCCTGAGTCACAAAATATAGAATGGAAATTCATATAAACCTGATTTATGGCTGCAGGCTGACCACTGCCACAGACGAATCTGCATCGAGAACAGCAGGTGTAAACTGTGTTTTATTGGACACACAAGCCAGAGAGACGAGCCAGGTCGAAACTGTGAGACATCAGACGCGTCGTAGCAAATTAGAAGACGTAAAAGAGAAAGTTTGCAGAGCTTTTCAGTTAAAGACAGAGGAGTAGAACCGATTTCTAAACTAAGCTTCCCTCTGTGTGTAGCCACAAATTAAGTAACAAGAGATTAAAAGTTTGGCTAAGACTCTCCCAAACTGAGGTGGAAACATCGGACACAAACTTCCAAGAGTATCTCCTGTTCAGCCTTAACCCAATGCGTCAGGTTCAGCAGCAGCAGAAAACTCTCACGTCCAGCATCGTATCTCGGTTAGCTGCCCGTTATACAAATCAGATGAACCGAGCCTGAGCTCATTTACATTTTCAGTCTCAGTAAAAACTGTGGTGACGCATAATTTTGCATTCTTAACTCATACATTTGCAGCAGGCATAGCAAACATCCCACATTGTGTATCTCCTGTAAATCACTCGTCGTGTTTTGACTTCAGTGAAACGTAAAAAGTGTTTGACATATCTCTGACACTGCTGGTAGCAGGTGGGACGTAATAACTCAGAATTATTATTCACTTGTTGGACATTTAAACATTCACAGCATAAGTCATAGTTCCAGCGAAGTATCACTTTGTTCATAGAAAGTGGGAAGACTCTTGGGAAGAAGTACCTTTTGCGGTCACGCTGCATTTCAGACGTCACCCTGTTCCTAACAATGACTGAGCAGCTCAGATGGCGTTGGGCTGGTTTCCTCTCACGCCCGAGTGTTTCTGACTCGGAGGAAAAGGAAAGGAGGAGGAGTGGACTACATCTTTAAAAGTGATCAGAACTACAAGGGGGGGAAAAACTGTCACCGTTTTGGTCGGTCCTGTTCCAGAAGTGTCATTAAGACTCCCATGAATCTTAATAACACGGTAGCAGCGTGATGACTCTGCCGGCTTTCTTTCTTTCTTTCCCCTTGATGCCTCAGTGGAAACTGGGAACGGTGCCTCTCTCTCACTGCGATCGCCGCAGCTACACTTGTTGCCGTCTCCCGGATCAAAGGCCCCATTTAAACCCCGTCCATAAAAGAAATCCTACGCCATGACTAATTGCTATTCTTTTGAAATTGTCGCTGTCCCGACTCGCACCTCTTGACCACAGTCTGGGGTTACATACAGTCTGAAACACAGAGGTCGAGGGCAAACAGTCCACAGCTGTTCAGTCACGTGGTCGGAGGGTTAAGAGGTTTTCCTTCCATGAAGACAACGGCGCTGTATTGTTCTGCTCTATTGTGTTTCATATCGTTTCAATCAAATCTCTCATTTCCTGAGCCTTGACAACAACTAAAGCGGCTATAATCTGTAGTTTTATATCAGCAGTCCATCACATGACTATTGTGTTTTAAAAGGTGTCTGCAGCACGCAACTTTGATGTTTTAGTTCAGTCTCACCTCTTTCATAGTGTTGCTTTCAGCTGCAGCAGGCAAACAATGAAAAAAGTTTATGGACAGAGCTAAACGACACAGATTATTGGTCTTTAATTCATCAGGATGCCTGAAATACGACTCAAAATCAAGTTTAAATTTGATAACAACTTTGCCATATCAATTAAAAGTTACTAATATGTCAATGTTGGGTTTTACAAGTTCTTTAGCTGCCCTGAAGTCCACGTTTTTTTCCTGCTTTCCTTGGAATTATATTGTTCTGTTTACAAGAGGCTGTTAAAGGATTTCAAGTAAAAACAATGAGCCATAAATTCAAACTGACAAAAAAAATAAAAGCGGACTCGCAAAGAAAGTACTGCAGCGTTTCCAATAGCGGCGAACATTTTTTTTCAGTTTTACAACGTTCCCTTTCCCCAGACGGCTCAACCACTTTGTTTTGTTTCCATTGCAGCACGGCTAGGTGACGAGCTGAAGGTGGAGCAGAGTGTGAAGGACTTAAAGTCGCTCAGTCTGCCCAACATGAAGCCCTCTGCAGGTCAGAGCCCCTACATCCTCAACCCAGGCACCGAGAAGGTGGAGCACGGATCTCTGGGACGCAAAGAAAGCATCGATCTGTTGGTGAGCGCACGAACAGGATAGTTTGTTATATTTCATGTGACCTTGCAGCTCTCAGACTCATCAAACCAAAATACACACCACCCCTTTAAAACCAAACACAGACACCGACACACCCAGTGAGTCTTACTGCTCTGCCACACCCTTCACTGTTTTCCATAACTTCACCTCCTCTTCCATCAGTCCCATAATACCTCGGGACTGTACAGTATCTCATGATAATCCCATCATGACCTCATCGTATTGCATTACCTTTATCCGCGCAGGAGAAACCATGAGAATGTATTTTTGGATTTCCGTCTCAGGCGACTGCAGCTTTGTGTTTGTCTCCTGCGTGTGTGTGTGTGTGTGCATGTCGGCGCGCTCAGTGCTGCCAACCGATCCCTCGAGTCTCATATGATGATGAGTTCACTCAGGAACACTCTGTGCCACTTCAGCACTTCCTGCAGCCACAGGAAATGGTTGTTTTGTTACTGATGAGAGATGCCGAGAGGCTGACGGAGGCCTGCAGGATCCTGATCCAGTCGGCTGCAAAACACGCAGCATGGAAACAGGGAAGAAAGTCATCAGGTTCATGTTGGGGCATAGAGTGTAGCTCTTAGAGATGATGAAGCTTGTTTTTATTAGAACTTTATATGTTCATTATTTTTCAGTGGCCTGTCCCGTGAGTTGCTGTAAGCTTTTCATTCTCGTTTAGCACAAACACAGTTTATAAATAACTATAAATTATTATAATGAGCAGATTTGCCACCTGAAAGTCTTTTTCTGGAACAATGTGCACATAATTTGAGACCAAAGCAGGCTTCTCTCTTCAGGTCTGTGCAGTTAAAATGACTGACGCTAGCAGATTTCACTAGCTCAGCTCAACTTTATTTATTTATATAGCACCTTTGTAATGCAGAGGTGCAGCACAAAGTGCCTCACAGAGCAGAATAAAGGCAGAAATAGACAATGCAGAACGTTTTTTAGGCAACAGAACAGTTGCATAAAAACAAAAATAAAACTACAACAAAAGCTCCTGCTCTCCTGCTGACTTATTAATATTTCTAGCTGACTTATTTTTAAAACAGTATTTTAAATATGCAAATAATAAGTAAATAATAATGCTAAATGGGGCGGTCGGTAGCGTAGTGGGTTAAGCGGCCGCCCCGTGTGTGGAGGCTATAGTCCTCGCTGCAGCTGGCCCCGGATCAAATCCCGCATCGGACGGCTAATTTACTGCGTGTCACTCCCCCCCTCTCTGCCCCCTGCTTCCTGTCTATCTTCAGCTGTACTATCAATAAAGGCATAAAAAGGCCAAAAATAATAATAATGCTAAAGGAGTCTTAAATTCACAGTTAATGGCTACATTTGCCAAAAGACTGAAGCTAACGCACAAAAATAATAGATTATGGTGACATAGTTATTAGTGACAGTTAGTTAGTCCTACATGATAAGTAACATGACAAGAATAAACCAGACAGGATGGTTTCACTTCCAATGCTACACAGTCATAAATTGGTCCTTTATGTAACCAAAGCCTAGCTATGGTTGCTAAGCTATGACTGGACAGATGCTGTTTGGGTGGAGAGGATTAGCAGCCAGTGGCTTTGTTTTTGTCTCCACCCAAACATGTTCAATTTACAACAGAAATATTTACAGCAGCTACAGAACAGTGCAGGTTTACGAGCTCAACAAATTGAAGATGCTTCTTCGACATGACAGAAGAGGAGCTGAACAAATCTGGTCGCTGAGCAACTTTCGCTCCAATAGAAACAGCGATTTTTCTTTTGTTTGGCACAATAATATTTACATAGTGTCACTGCTCTGAATTATAGCCAGATGTTTGATGTCTTCATAATGTCGTCATTCATGTGCCCTCTAGCAGCATGAGAGCATGTCCTGTTTGGGAGGACGCAGAAGTCCATCCCCAAAGTATTGATTATCCAGATTTGATAGAATATTTGATCGCTGGACTGGAATTACTGATCAGTAGCTAATGTGCTGTCACTCACTTCGTCTCTTTGTGATTGGACTCAAACATCAAGTGTGTATTCTCTCCAGTGTTCATGTTTAAACAGTTAACTTGTGGGTTTGCCTTCTTACGTGCATGAAACAAGTCACTGGTCTTTAAAACACCCTCGAGGCAAGTCTAGACCCACTTACAGGTGAGTTTGATTGTGTGAATGTGCACATACTGTAAACGGTGCTTTGGTGTCATCATCGCTTTGGGCAGGGAAACAGGTAGTGACTCGGTCGAAGCGTTTTAATGCCATCTGCGGTGATAAGTCACTCGGGTTAGTCATCGGGCAGGGGCACAAACACTGAAGGTTGCTGAGGAAAGCAGAGTTTTAGTCACACAGTCACATCTTTTTCTCTTTACTTTGTGGAATTGCTGTATTTTGTTTGTGCCATTAAACTACTGACAGTGTAATTCCTTTCAAGGAATGTTTCCAAAGAATCTGAGTGCAGGTAGCAGCATGTCAGTTTTATTGGCTGTGAATGTGGAAAGAGTGGTGCGAGGGATGAAACCAAGCGTGGTGTCGTCCTCAGGGGGGCAGTGATGTGCCGCGTCTGTCTGAGCTTCTAGTTTTAGTTTTGCTTCTTGTTACTTCACTTGGATCTTTGAGCCACTAACAGGACAAACATCACAACTGGTCTGAAAGCCAATCCCGGTGTGTAAGTGTGTAACTTACACAAGTGATGATGGAGAAACTTGAAGTGCACATACAATGAACGAGGAATATTTTTTTAACAATTTGATATTTTAACTTTTCTTTCACAAAAAAAGTTCAATATTTTTATGTCTGGAGAGAATCTTTTAGCAAAAACTCAGCTTCACGACGTCCTCTGGTGTCCATGCAGCATGAAGCAGCCCCCGAACAGGCCAGCTCTGGAAGCCAGCCCCCATCCAGTGTGGGAGCTCCCAGGGTGGCTGCAGGCTCTTCACAAAGTTATGAACCAAACAGCTTCTCAAATTGCAATATTTGATGTTTTTCTCAGTCTTTTATGACACTAAATATACTTAACTACTAATATATTTGTGCTTTTGACTGGATAAAACGGATGTTTTTGATTTAAAAATCAAAAAGTAAAAATATAAGTAAGATAAAAAGTATTAAAGTATAAAAAAATATAAACACACTATATACATAAAAAAAGCTGTGTAGTTGTGCAGGAATGTGCAAAGTATTTGTATTTATAATATTCAGCAGAGTCTTTAAAACTGAAAATAACAGTGAGCTGCAGCCCGACACATTTTTCATTCCTTTGTCTTCGTCAAACTATTTGGTCAGAGTGACTCATAAATTATTTAAATCTTGGACCTCTCGCCACAGAACTCAAAGCTCACTGAAGTCTGTTGATACTTCTGTGTGTAACAGGCAGACAGATCCGTTTGTTGGGCGTGAGCCCGTCCATATTTTATGAGGACAAAAGCTCCACTTGGACTCGTGGCCACGGAGTGCACTCTTTGAGTTTCTATGGCAGCAGCTTTGGCACTCGGCATTAAAAAAAAAAAAAACGCATGCGTGCCTGCTTTTTATGGAATCAAGAGGCTTTCACTCAAAGAAGTTCAGATATTTGCCTAGTGACCGGATTCACGGGCTGGCATGGTCGTCGGGCTTGTGCCAGGCTTTTAGAGGGAACCTCAGCCAAATCCTGTCCTTTTCTCTGGAGACTTACTCTTTTGTTTCAATGAAGTATTTCAAGTTTATTATTGCATGCATGTTACATTTTATAGTCTCTGGCAGGATCGTGATACGCTGCAGAGAGCTTTGATGATCCAGATTGATTATTTTACAACGGGGAGGCTCGGCCGAGCTCTCCGATTGGACGAAGACGCATTCCAACCTCGCTGATAGTTCCCATAAAGCACTGCTTTTTTTTTTTTTACCCGCCTGTGCCTTGCGCTTATTGCGCCACCTGTAAATAATGCATCCTGTGTATGGAATCACCTTTGATACTGGCCTGAAATGAGCTCAACTTTCCACCCCCGTGACTCGGCGTGCGATTAGAAAAACACTTTTTTATAATATCAAAGACAAAACTGTGAAAAGATGCTGCAGGCTTCAACTGACAAGTTGGAAGTCACATGACTTCACAAAACCAAAACTAACCCTGAGAGCTGGGATCCCCCCTTTTCTTTGACATGTTGTAGTCGCTGTGATTCATTTTGCTGAAGCCCTCAGGGTCGAGGCTCAGGATGCAGCATAAAAAATTATGTCGGTTCGAAGCAAAATCAAAACTTAAAAAACAAAAAATCCCGGCATCGGTTATGTCACAGTGGGCTTCGGGGACACACACAGTTCAAACACTCGCGTGTCTTCCCTGTTCCTGCGAACACAAACTGCAACTTTTACAGTGGTCATAAAGATAAGTCAGCCGTCTGGCACTTCCAGTTACAGTACACCGATCCTTGCTCTCTGCCACTCTGCCCTTTTTTATACAACACCCGACCATCAGTTGCCATAGCAGACTGGATACAACACACCGCTGCTCTGTCACACACCTCGCCATGTAACAGGGTAAAGTGCATCAACTTGATCCGCGGATTGAACATCACAGTGATCAGGATCACAAGTTTTGGCTTTCCCAGAGAGTTAGTGTCCAGTAATGGATCTTCCATATGTGTGTGTGATGCACTGTTCCATCTCATCATGGAAAACCTTATAGAGCTCCATGGCAGGATATCAGACCTTAATGCTGAAAATGTGTCTGACAAGAGTTCCTCAAACTTTTATGAACCAGGACCTGCCGTTGAACCTCAGATCTGTAATCTCGCTTATTTTCCGATAAAATAGTTCCTATCTACCAAGATTATTCCACTGCTCCCTGTGTTTACAACATTTATCATATGATGCAGCTATTATGATAATCAGTTAACCTTCGTGATGTCCCTGCCTAGTTTGACTCTTATTTCAATTCTATAAATTGTCAATCAATCCTGTTTTACTCAGACACATTACCACAAAGTTTTCCAGTACACCTTGTTTACATAAAAGTATAACTTGTTTTTGAGTTAACCCTAGTGTTGTCCTGAGGCTATTCTGACCCTCAGATGTGAGGATTAGCTGCTTTTCTATGTCTTACATGAAAGTAAACAGAATATTTTGCACGGTTATTTGAACAAACACACATATTTAAGAGGCAATTTGTGATTTTGAGTCCATTACGACTGTGAAAAATGTGGATTTGTAGACCAAACGTCAGATTGATGAATACATAATGAAGGAAAGCACTCTCAGTTCACACATCCACAAAGAGACAGAGGCTTTAGAAGAGTTTGTCAGACAGACACTGGTAGCATAAGCTGTGTTGTTTCATAACAAACAGGGAGCTTGGGAAATACTGTAGCAGACAAAAGCCGCAGAACGCCTTCCGGGGTTTGGAGACAGTGTGCTGACATCGCGAGTCCATATTTCACCTGATCAGACTGTGAAAGGAGTGGCAAGTGTCTGAACCCAAAACAGGGATTAAAGTCTGTTTTGAATGATACTGTATTCACGTAGCTGCAGATTAAACTCTCACAATGCACGCGGAAGAGGCTGACACAGACTATTGTCATTATTTATTTCCTCCAGCTCTCACAGAACGTTTTTAACCTGCAGTACACAAAAGGTGGATGGTAATGTGCTGAGACTGTTGCACCTCTTCCCCGGCTATCGGACCTCAGTGATCGGTCACAATGGGGACAATAGCAGATGAGCACAGAGTCGCTTTGAATGACAATGGCTCAATCAGCGGAGGTCACACGTTAGATGTGAAGACACATTCAGACTCTATTTCATAGACTACAGTCAGTACAGTTTGTTAATACAGTGATTGACTTGATAGAGTGTTAGACTTTAAAGTTTCTTTCAAGTGTCCATGGAGTGTTATTTTATCCCTGATATCAGTGCCAGTTTGACCTTTGATTCACTGTAGATGAATGAATGAAGACGTGTGAGTTAAAGCATAAAACAATATGCATTATAAATATGTTTGTGTATCCTGTGCAAACTAGATTAATGAAGGTGTATCTGAGCTGCGAAGATCAGACATTTTAGTGATGTTTTGATTAAGCAGCTGCATTTCTTATTTTTTTATGCTCATAAACTCAAAGACAAATGGTGTCAAACTAATTCTAGTTCATGTGCCACACTAGTGGACCACAGCTTTTCATTCAGAGTAAGGAAGTGGAAGTAAATGCTTAAAAAAGGTCATGATTAATAAATTCTCCAGAAAAATAAGTAAGATTCCAACAAAAGGTTAGAATTTTACCTTTATGACTCAGTTTTTCCACATTCAGTCAGTCAGAGATCAATGTAGACCTACAAAGGCACAAAATGTTGAGTCATGTGTATTTTGGAGTTTAACTTTGTAATTTTTTTACTTCTTTTTTGCTCCAAAAATCTGAAATCGCAGCACGCTTTATTGAAAAATTGGGTCATCCAAAGGGTTCAGGCCTGCAGGCCGTGTGTTTCACACCCACCTTTGACTGTTGTTGGACAAAACGAGATGTTTAAAGACAATTAAGCGATCTGTGTTGGAAAAACAGGACGTGGAACATGTCGACCTTCTGTTATTATCTGTAATAACAACGCATACTTTTACCGCACTGTGAGTTTAGCCTGCCACTGTTGTGATCTAATATTAGAATCATTGTTGTCCAATCCAGCTCGTCCAGTCCGTGGGATGAATTTAGATGACCCAGGTGTTTTTGCGAGAACATACACTAATTAAACTAATTGTACGTGGCGAGACTTTTACTTATTCCCCCATATGGTGTGGGAGGAGCTCCTTGCTGAGGAGGTGTGTGTGTGTTGGAAAGACAAAGAACTTCCCCTGATGCCTAAAGAAGGAGATTACAGCAGGGCGAACACACACACACCTTTATGACTTTTTATTTGTGTGACCGTTGGCCTGCAGCAGCTCACAGTACCTGCAGGATCAGGTAGACAAACACAGCAGCAGCAGCAGCAGCAGAGTGAAGCAGCTGCGATGCTGCACTCTTCTCTGAAATGTGATTTCCTGGAAATGGACTCATCCTGACTTTTGGAATTACCTCTCTGCTTATTTTTGGTCGCTTTTTGTCATCTGACGTCTTCCGGGGGGGATTTTTCTTTCTCTAATTCCGTCTCTGTTGGAAAAATAATGGTTCGTTTCGGTCGCCTCACATCCTGGCGCAGCTGGGACCTGCTGCATGTGGAGGAGATTCCCGAGTCGCCTCCTCCTGAAACGAAACCGACGAAGAATGACTGTCAGGTGAGATATTTGCTGACACGTCTAAGGATGACGATAAAGTGATGAGGGGGCTTTTTTTTTTTTTTTTGCTGCGTCTCCTGGCGAGGGCAAAAACATGTTTTAGGGCTGCAATTATTAGTTGAATTTTTTCATTTTTGCTTTAAAAAATGGCAAATTTAACACAATCTTGTTGGCTCCAGCTTCCCAGATGAGATGATGTGATGACCTTTCTGTCATACACAATAGCAAACTGAATATATTTGACACAAAAAGATCATTTTAAAGCAACACAGAGGGCTGTGGAAATTAATAACAGGCTTTATAGACTAAAAACAATCAAAACGAGACAGTGACGAATCCATAATGAATCACAATCCTCACTTTTTAATTAATTTCTAAATACAAAAGTTCTGCCTTCGTCCTTTTGTTTTTTAATTTAATCTCATCCGCCGTGCTGGAACATCAAAGTTGAAATGTCAATGTTTGTTTGTGACGCTGGCTGGGATCTCATTACATTAGCCGTTTGAATGATGATGGGGGAGGAGGAGGAAGTCGATTAAGAGGAGCTTTGTTTTGACAACTCTCATGTCTCACCTCAAGCCGAATGCTGTTGTCGTGGCGGCCGTGGCCTCTTTATTATTATTATTCTTTTTATTGTAAATGCAGCGGCCTTGAAACGTGCAGCATGCGTCAGGCCACCGGGGGTTTTCCTTTAGTTTCTATTTCCTTGTTGTGAGTGTGTTTAAGTGTGTGTGTGTGCGTGCCTGTGGTTGGTGTGTGTCCACACTTTCAGGAAGGTCACGCCGTTTTCCCATCGTTAATCAACTCACCTGATCAAGGGGAGTTATCAGTCGACTAACATGAAGGCAGTAGCAGTGGAAAAGAGGAGGAGGAGGCATTCTCTCTTTGTTTGTCACCACTTTATTTCAATACAATCCCTTCCCATTTAAAGATTTTCTCCTCTTCCAGGCCAAGGTTAATGCCACAAACCACGGTGATAAGATAAGGCAGCGAGGGGGACACACAAAAGGTTTGATATCATTAACCTGACTGGCCTCCCCTCCTCCTCCGGTTGCAGCTCCCAGAGCGAGGAGCTTTTGTAAAGAGACCTCAGGGTCTCTCTGCTCTCTGTCCTGACTGACAGGTTTACACAGGAGGCACAAGGGAAACCTTATAAACATAATTAGTCAGGTTGAAGTGTTTAGTACGAGGGTGTGTTTGCTCGAGCTAAAATAAACCGTTCCAGTGGTGCAATATAACCTACTCTGATTCAAATAATTTAGTTTCTAAGGCTGGAAGTAACATTTATTATCCATTCATTTGCAGATTAAGCTCGTGAAATGTCAAATACATCTTCAAATCGCTTCATTTGTCTCAAACAGTTGCAGATTCATTCCCTGTTTATAGTTTGACCTCTGCAGAGTTTTCAGCCTTATCTGCTGGGACATAAGCAGTCTATTAAATGTGCCCAAACATGCAAGTAAACAAAGGGAGTTTCCCGTTTGGCCATTATCGAGGCATTTTCTTCCCTTGTTTTGGCCAACCGGCTTGGCATTGTTTAAAGGTCTCCAGTCAAAACAGTGATCTAAGATAGCGCAAAGAATAGTGGAGCGACTTCAAATGAGACTGAAAGAATGAGGTGGCCAGCCCGTGCCCGATGATTGTCTTGGGTTTGGGTCATTTCTTGGAATGATCTGGCATTAGTCGGCGAAGCAAATTGGTTTATTTCTACGTCCGAGACTGACCGAAAAAGAGCATTTGGCAGCTTGCAGCACCAGGATGTGTGTTTGGATCAGGGAGCTCCTCACAAGCTGTCACCCTCGACTCCACCTCCAAATATTCAGATCAGCCTCCTCTCTCTCTCTTTTTTTTAACTTGCCCCGGCCCTGCCTCCTCTTTCCTGCCCGACACAATGAGGCAGGATCCTCCCGGTTGCTATGACTTCAGTCCAGAGTCTGTATGAAATGCAACCACTGACTGTTTGGACAGCAGGGCAGGACTAGAGATACGTCCCTCCCCGGTTCAAAGAGAAGCTGCTGTCGGGCACAGCAGGACACGGCACCCAGACACCACCACGCTCTGTGGAGCAAACCCGGACCCTGTCAGCTGGAACGAGGACGTTTTGAAGACGCCGAACGAAGTTCAACACGACTCTCTCTCTCCGTCTGTCTTGATGGTGGAATAACAGTTGTCACTCAGCTTCTCGGACTGATCCGGACGGACGGCGGAGGACGGCGTGGATGTGTTTTGTTTCGCTGTGGAAGTGGAGAGAGAGCGAGAGAGCGAAGGGGAGGCTAGAAGTTGAGAGAGCGCAGCAGCTGGCTCCAGAATGGGCTGCGATCCATGAATCCAATTGAAGGATTAGGATGGTTTTTGTTACTTTTGACATGCCTCTGGCTTCAATGGTGAGCACTGTTAACACGGTGGGAAACTGCTGCTAGCTTCTTATCCCTGTGTCCTTTTTTAATTACAACTTCCTGACCTGAGAAACTAATCTATAAGCATAGCTACAGAATCTTTATTTCGAAGTTTGTCCGATTATTTTCGTGTGATTTCTAAATGTCAGCGTGATGTCACGTAGTGCAAACACAGACCACACTAACCGGGGTTTCAGTTTGCTCAGTAGCGCACTGTCAGGGTCCAGACTTTCCCTGTTAGAGTCCACGGAGACGGCACACTTCCTGACACCTGTGTCCTTGAACCAGTTGGCCCAGATTTTCCCCCCGTTAAACAAAAAAAAATCCCTAAATGGGTCCAGCTTGTTTCGTTTTCACTTAAGTGACTGAACTCACTCTTTGTGGTGAAGTCACTCTCCTCTGCGGTAATCCTTTAAAAAAAGCTTGAAAACCTGTAAGACCCCCCACTCAGATTTACTATCTTGTTATGCAACTCTTGCACCGAGCTCTTGTGTGCTTTTTACTCCGCTGGCTCAGTGGCTCCAACAAAAGGCCTGGACGTGGACGTTCTTCCAAAAATGGGAACCAGAACCATTCGACCGGAGCTCTTCATAATATTTACATTTCATTTTGTTACATATACATGCCACAAACTTTCTATACTCTGATAAGTTTTTATCGCTCGTCGAATGAAAGTGGTTGGTTCGTCTCTTCGAAGCTCGTCCGTCTCTGCTCCCTCCTCCTCACTTTTTACAGCCATAGTTTGTTTTTCTCACCGGGAGCTCTATAAACAGTCTCCTCTCGATCCAGCCTCCGTGATTCAGACGATGGAAGAGCGGGGTTGATAAAATCTGGGAGGAATGCAAGGCTGGAACAATTACTTCAAACTCTGCACGTTTAGTTCTTTTGTGAGTGTGGGGGGGTTAAAAATAATTTATTTTTTAAGCTTTGTAGAAGCAATAGATACAGTTTTTATCATAAAATATCAAAACTAAATGTTATTTTTCATATCAAAGTCAGTTTACAGGTTTTTGAAGAGAACTACTGCACGTTACAAAAGTTCCTCAAGATTTAACTTGTTCATTGTCACTCCGGTTATACAAGTGCAGTCATGAAATATTCTGAAGGAGGCTTCTTTACAGAAGAAGCATAATTAAATAGTAAAATAAAGTAATAATGCTAATAAAAGTGATAATAAAACATATAAGGAGACCTTTAAATATAAAAACAAACTAAGGACAATGAAAGAGAGCATACAGTTATCGTAAGTTTATCGAGTCTTTGTGGCTCCACATGGATCAGTGCGACGTCGAGATCTTTGGTTTTAGTTTGAAAATCTGATGGAGTCAGAAAGAAGCGAGCTCGCCTCTGCAGACCTGCTCAAGTCTACATCAGCCCGGCTGAAACAACACGCCCAGCTGAACCGCTGGGGGTCCTGTGGCCTGTGGCAGAGATTTGTGATCCTCTTTGGGTCAAACTCTCCACCACGAGTCCGACAGTGGGGTAATGTCGTTAATGTATTAATAACGCGGCATTGTGAACAAGCATATCAAAACATTTTGTTAGATTGCGACTCATTTTTAAATGTTTTGTGGCGGGCGACTTTTGAATCCAAACCTCCACCTTTTTGTTTGTGTGACGTTCCGCAGTCCTGCAGCTGCGTTGTTTTGATTGCATTGTTTTTGTGTGTGTGTGTGTGGGAGAGGAAGGTGATGATCAGTAAAAGAATTTGCTTGGAATGGTCGGTCAGTTTCAGCAAACCGTCCTGGAATGTCACTTTGTTTTGAAGGTGAGGTAAGAGTGAGGTGGAGGTCAGCGGCCCGACTCCCCCCACACACCAGCAGATTCCTCACTCTAACGGTAAAAACAACTGCTTCCTCAGATACTGGGGTGGCCCCTGTTTGTTTGCTTTGCTGGCCGCTCGTAAAGTGGACACAGATTGCACGAGTGAGGGTTGAGCGGCAGGGTCTGCTGACAGGGTGACAATGGTGGAGGAGGAGGTGGGGGGACAATGGGCAGACTCGCGTCGTCTGTTCTTATGGAACAAGCCTCCCGCCCGCTCCTTGTGATGTAATGAGCATTCACTGCGAGGAAGTGGCAGTCCTTCCCTCTCCTGTTTGTGTCTGATCATTAGGGCGACTTTAACGGCCCTGCTGATGTCATCCCCTCGCACAGAATTCCCCTCTGATTTCCTGTTTGTCCTGTCTTTGTATATCTCTCTCTTTCCTTCATTGTCTCTTTCCATCCGTCTGACTGGAAACTTTTGTCCTTCCTCCTCGGAGTGACAGAATCGCACACGTCGGTCATTTTCTGTTTCATTTCACGCCTCATTTAAACCTCTCTCTCTCTCTGTCTTTGCCTCGCAGGGTCAGGCTCGACGGAGGAAGAACATGACAGAGTTCCTGGGGGAGACGAATATTCCGACCCCGGATGCTCTGGGACAGATCGGGGGCTCTCTGCCCAGCGTCGGAGCCGGGCCCGACAGCTGGAAGAACCGCGCTGCCAGCCGCTTCAGCGGCTTCTTCAGCTCCAACGCTGGAGCGGGACCCTTTGGCAAGGTAACACACTGATCATGAAAGTGGTGCACCTTCTCTTGACTATAAAAACACACGTTGTAAAAGCTGTACGGGCCGAGTTTGTAGCCAAGACATGTCTCTTAAAAAGCAAACAAAACAGTAGCAAGCAGCAGTGGGAGGGGGGTCGGAAGGCCGTATCCCCCGAGTGAGGTGAGGTCATTTCCCTTCAACGTCTCCTGACTTGTTGGCTCACGTACTTTCCTCCCAGCAGCTCTGGAAATGAGTAGGTGGAGGAAAAACCTCGGTCAAGTCTGAGATTTTAAAAAAACTCACAAAAAGCTTAAAGGGATAGTCAGATGTTTTGGGAAATTAGATTTTTTTTTTGCAGAGCTGGATGAAGACGACTGATACGTCTCTCATCCGGCCAGCTGTTAACTGTCTTAGATTAGCATAAAGACGGCAAACAGGAGGCAAAACCAACCAGATCTGCACCTCTAAAGCTCAATACTTCAAACAAAAGTCAAATCCCGAATGGTCGAACCTCTCCTTTGACTAACTGAGCACACGCCGCCCACACACTCCCTCCTGAGGTCACACCCTGCACAGCAGCAGATGTCAGATAGAGACAGTACCTGTCAGTCACATGTCACTGCCTGCATCATCTCTATTCTCCCCCAGAGTCCCACTTTAACCTCTTCAGGGACAGAGATCCCGCACCGGGACCGAGACCTCTTGCACTCTCCGTATTGTGGTGATGAACCTCTGTCACTCCGTCCTATTACAAATCTTTCTAAAGGGAGTGGAAGGGGGCGGTTTGTGATCACTTTACTCCTAAATCTGTTGTACAATTTGTCACTATAATCAAAGCAGGGCTGCACTTTTTTTGGAAAGGCTTCATCAACCATAAACTCTTGCACCATCTCCCCCCTCCACGCTCCCTGCTGCCGAGTCTTCTATTGTTCAAACGGTCTCAATGCACTGAGCTCATTTTCATAACTACATAAGGCCTGCCAGGCTGAACAAAGGCCTGAATAGCAGCCACTGTTGAATTTAAGAATTAAGGCGCCAGTAAGGAGAGGATTTCTATGCTAATGCGTGGACCCATCTTTACTTACAGTCTGATTGTAATAAATTGACACACAAAAGGACACGAGTGGACAGTTACTTTCGCATCTTTTTTCTCGCTGTCGCGCTGTTAATCTCGTTCAAGCTAATTAAGTTTCTTCTGTCTCGTCCGCAGGAGTTGGACCGTCTGGAGCAGCTGCAGAGCAAACTCCACTCCTACACGTTGTTCGGGCTGCCCAAGGTGCCGCGGCAGCTCTCCTTCCACCAGGACTCCTGGGAGGAGGAGGAGGAGGAGACCAACCTGGCACTGGAGGACAGTTGGCAGATGCTGCTCGACAACCCAGAGGTACAAACAAACAAACACAGGCTAAACCTGTGACGGCTTCTTCTCCACGTCTCTGCCTGAGGTTGTTATGTTGTTATGTTGCTCACCTGTGATGTGGAAAAATCTGATTTTATAGCCGGAGTGTGCGTCCCGGTCAGAGTTCAGCTCTTAGTTCAGGCTGCTGACACACCCAGCGTCCGATTAAAAGAAATTCAGCTGACATGTAGTTAGTGTTGTGGTTTAATCATAATCAAACGAGCTTTGTAAAAGTTTATAGACTGTCACGCTGCGATCACACAATCCTCTGTGTACAATGACACAGCTAAAAAACACTGTAAACTAAAATCAGATGAAAACTTTTAATACATGAAGCTTCAGAGGTGTTTGGTGGACACTGGACTAATATAACTTTTCAGAAATTGTTGAGAGAAGGGTGAGACACAAAACCCATAAAATACAGTGTTATTAATATTCTATTTTCCCTTTTTAAAAAAAAGTATTCCCTAGTTATATCTAATATATATGTATCTATCCACAGTATATATACTGTATATGAGCAGTGGTACACTTAAAAGAAATGTGAAGCAAAGCATAAAGAATGTTAGAGTATATTCTAAATTTAACCTTCACATGTAATATTAATAACTATCAGAATGATTTTTAGCTACATTTAAAATAATCACAGGGTCGTACCGAGCTCAGTCGGACTAACTTCCCTTCAGCAGATCTATAAATAATCAGTTTCATATTTTCTTATCAGTGTTGACATCAGCTGATTACACGTCCATGTAAACTGGCATCCTGCTTCCTGGTCCGACTCGTACTTCCTCATTGTGCGTCTTTGTCACACTTTCCCCGAACGATGCTTTAAAACACTTTTACTGTCACGCTGCTGTCATGAAGGCGTACTTACCTTTTTTTTTTTTAAGACACATCGCATGCAGACACTCGCTTCAAACTGTTAATGTGTACACGAGTAATCAGCACAGCTCAGCGGCTGTACACTGTCTCGTACTGTACACTCACATACTAGTTACATAAGATATACTGCTGCTGATTCCCAGATGTCGTGAAGTTACTTTTATGTTTGAGAACATGAAGAAACAAGCGTTTTATTTATGTCTTTCAATAGAAGGACATAAATATAACAAGACTCATTCCTCATGGCGTTATTCAGAGACAGGGGAAACCATCAGCATCTAATAGTGCCGTACAGTGACGTCATTGCTATTCATTAATAATTGTTTTGTAGGAGAGCCTGACGTTCAAAGTCTGACGTCTACAGTGCTTCCTCTTCTAAATACTGGAAACTAAAGGCTGCATTTGTTATTTCAATTTGCTGAAAAACACAATGAACGTCAGGACTGCTGCGATACTTCAATAATTAAGAAGTATATATGTGCTGTATTTAATAACGTGATCTCTGTTTTCGTTCGCAGACGCTGACGAGGCGACAGTTCCACCAGCAGGAGGCGATATGGGAGCTGCTGCACACGGAGGCTACCTACATAAAGAAACTCCGAGTCATCACTGATGTAAGTGTGAAAGCATCCACCGTCTGCCGACTCTCACGTAAAGATAATGTACGGACACGTGTCTGACTGTTGTGTAAGGAGATGAGCCAGCTTCTGTCCTGAGACAGACACAAACAGAGCGTCTTGTTAAAGTCTAAGAACAGAGTCCGCCCGGTATCACACAGAAGGTTGACGACCTTTTAAAGACGTTATGTCAGCGTCATGTCTTCACGTATCTTTTGTTTGTTTTTTTTCAGCTGTTCCTGTGCGGGCTGCTGAACCTGCAGGAGAGCGGCCTGCTGACGGAGGTGGAGCCCGCCAAGCTGTTCAGCAACATCCAGGAGATCGTCCGCCTCCACACCTCCCTGTGGAACCAGGTCATGCTGCCGGTCCTGGACAAGGCCAGGCAGGCTCGGGCTCTGCTCGACCCCACTGTCCTGCACCACGGCTTCAGGGCGGTGAGTTGCGATCACAGCGTAAATGTGTTCTCCACATGTTCCACCAAAGAAAAGGGGGGAAAAAAGAATGTTATCAAGAAGCCGTGGACTTTACCACAGAGCACTGATTAGTTTGTGGCTTTGTTGATCAGGTATCCAGGCTAATAAGTCATTTAACAAGCTGATAAACTCATGGACTGAAGGTCCACCAGATCTTCTGAACTGTGTCTTTGATATTTTGGATAGAATTCTCAATACTAGAGAAGCCAACAGTTGCCATGAGGCGTGAGTAAATATGTTTTCCCTCTGACGCATGTCTTTGTTTACGTGCTCAGTTTGGCTCGAGGTTCCAGCCCTACATCCGTTACTGCATGGAGGAGGAGGGCTGCATGGAGTACATGCGCACACTTCTCAGGGACAATGAGCTCTTCAGGACCTACGTCACGGTTAGTCCTCGCTGACCTCTCACCTTTTTCACACACTACACACCGTGCGCTGATACACTCGCGCACTTGTTTGTATTGTGACTCATTAAACATTTCCCGTCTTTGTCTGGCTCGTTTTCAGTGGGGAGAGACCCACAAGCAGTGTAACCGTCTGAAGCTGGCCGACATGGTGGCCAAGCCTCACCAGAGGCTGACCAAGTATCCACTCCTGCTGAAGAGCGTCCTGAAGAAGACGGACGAGCCGTCGGCCCGCGACATCGTCAACAGCATGGTGAGGATGGAGGAGGACTGTTAACACGTGCTGCTTTTTTAAGTTTTGGAAAAAAATACCTGAGTGTGTTTCTGTGATTTTCCTTGTTAAGGTGGCCGCGGTGGAGCGCTTCATCAACGGCGTGGACTCCCAGATGCGACAGCGTCAAGAACAACAGAAGCTGGCCACAATTTCCGCTCGCATAGACTCGTACGAGGCTGTAGAGGGCAGCAGCGAGGAGGTGGAGAAGGTAAGAGACGATTTATGGAGCTCCAAAGCTTTTTCCCACATCTTCAAGACTTCATGTAGGATCCGGCTTCATGCTTGTGTCTCTTTCCACCCCCCCTTCCTCTTTCAGATCCTCAAGGAGTACAACCGCTTCGACCTGATGGCTCCCATGACAGGGATATCACCAGAGGAGACTCGACAGCTGCATCTTGAGGGAGCGCTGAGGATGAAAGAAGGCAAAGACAGTAGGGTAAGACTCATCGCATGACGAGCTCTTCTTTTTATACTCCACATCTGGTTTCTCATGTTCGCTTCACCGCCGCCTCGTGTTTCACATAAAATGGCCGGCCTGAAACCTTTCCTTCCTTTTCAATAGATGGAGGTCTACTGCGTCCTGTTCACTGACCTGCTGCTAATTACCAAGCCGGTGAAAAGGGTGGAGAAAGTCAAAATCATCCGCCAGCCTCTCTTCATTCACAACGTCGTCTGTAAGGAGCTCAAAGACCCCGGTGAGTGCTCGGATGAAGCAATGTTCACATTTTTTTCCTGTTTATATTTAGAAAATGTCGACAAATCTGACTTCTTCTAAAGCCTCTTTTTGTCTGAGGCTGGAAAGTTATTTAATTTATATTCATATGAAACAGTCTGAGGCTGGAAAGTTATTTAATTTATATTCATATGAAACAGAAAGAAGCAGCGAATCTTCACAAAAACCAACAAAAGTTTAAGATTTAAGACCCCACAGCCAGAAAACTAGATAATTATCTGACTTTTTCGAGTTAAAGTTGATTGTTTTTTTCTCCCTGCAGGCTCATTCATCCTCATCTACCTCAACGAGTTTAAGAGTGCAGTGGCAGCCTACACTTTCCAAGCCAACAGCGCCGCCCAGGGGCGAAGCTGGATCGATGCAATCTGCAACGTCCAGGTTTGAAAGCCACTTCAAACAGAATCTGCTCACATGTTTAACAGCATTTTTTTTTTTTTTGAGTACTCAACGTGGCTTTTTATAATGACACATGCAGAACCAGCTCCAGAGGCTCCGCACCGAGGAGGTCCTCCGGCAGCAGAACAGTCTGAAGAGATGTACGGAGGGTGAGGACGAAGAGGAGGAGGAAGACGAGAGCAGCAACTCCACCACGAGCTCCCCGTGCCTGAGGCACAAAGACCAGCAGAACTCGAGGTAGTACAGCACACGTTAGAATGTAATATTAATTTAAAGAAGTGAAATTAAAGATGTTTTTGTGGAGCGAACCAACCAGTTAACCAACCGTCTTCTCCTTTCAGCCAATCAGATGGTTCCACTGAGACTCTGTCAGTGATGGACATCGATGAACAAAGTGACCAAGAGCCTCCTTCCCCCAACATGAACCTCGAGGGGGCCACGAAAATAGACTCTGGCGCTCAGACGAGCCCCCACAGGATTCCCAATATCATTTTGTCGGAGCACCAGGAGAACGACGACGGCGACGAGCTGGACCCCCAGTGTCGCTCTCTCTCCATGGACAGCGCCTACGGTACCCTCTCCCCCGAATCCCTCCTGAGAGAACTTCAGCCACAGCCCGGCCAAAGCGAAGGAGAGGAGACCGAGGAGGACGAGGGAGACAGGGAGGCCGAGCGGGACGAGGTAGAAGAAGAAGAAGAAGAAGAATTAGTAGAAGAAGAAGAGGAGGAGGAGGAGGAAGAGGAGGATGCTGCCTCCTCAGTGGGGTCCCAGCAGTCAGTAGTCCAGTCCTCTAAACCTCGCCGGCGGCCTCACGTTCAGCCGCGGCCGCACTGCCTCCAGAGGCTGTCCAAACTGGCCTTATCCCGCTCTGAGGACAATCTCCTGCAGCGCCTCCACGGCGAGACCCCCACGTCTAACACGCACTGCTCCGAGGTGCAGGACCAATCACAATGTAGGGAAATGGACCCAACGCCGCTGGCACACAGCAGAAGCCTCTCAGAGCTGGGCCAAAACTGGCTGGAGCTGTTCTCCAGCGACCTCGACCAGTCCGACGACTGCTTGAGCCTGAGCATGCCCGCCGCCAAACTCTGCGCCAACCTGAGGAGGGCGGAGGCCAGGCACGGACACACGGCGCCTGCCAGACCGCAGGAGACCAACGAGTCCCCGAGCAACAGCTCGGACGGGGAAACGGCTCCATCTGCCTGCGTCATTAGGAAAAGCGAGTCAACGGCCAGCAGCAGCTCAGGGGAAGCGTCGCCCAAAAAGAGGAAATCACCAGCACAGCAGCACAAGAAGCTGACACTGGCTCAGCTGTACAAGATACGCACCACTCTCGTCCTCAACTCCACACTCACTGCATCGTAAGTCGTCACTTCTGGAAGATTTAAAGTAGTTCAGAGACGTGGGAATGGAAAGAATGTTTGGTGTTTGATTGTTTACTTCAGTGGGAATGTGTGTATTAATGTTTTTTTGTTTTTATTTGCAGGGAGGTATAACCACTCTTCCAAACAGCTGACCAGTGGCACGTGGGCATAACAAGGAACAACACTTGTTTTGCTTCAATGGACTGAATCTCTTGAGACACAGATGCACTCTCTCTCTTGCTGCCCTCTCCCTTCCTGTTGATTTTTTTTTTTGGACACTGCATTCGAACAATAACTTTTTTAATTATTTTTGCTGTTGCATTGGTTCCTGAATTTTTCTCGAGTGGAAGGGAGAGGCAGAGAGACATTAACTGCTTGCACTTTGCAACGGAAGTAGCATTACGGGGCGGGCGGGGGGGAGGCTGGGACCTTTACGGTGGAAGCACGCAAGACATGAAAGTCGCTGCCCGGAGGCGGAGGTTGCTCTGCGCCGGGAGAGGAGGTGGAGCTGCGGAGGGATGGGGGGACGCTAAAGTCTTGAAAAACTCTACACTAGGACGTCCTCCTAATATTTGTACTACTCCTGGTTTGCTTCAAGAAAAGAAAAAAAAATTGCACAGTTATCTATGTTTAGAAGAATCACTAAGGAGTGAATTTACATTTACAGTCACACGATGAATTGTTGTTTGTGTCTGCTTGTGTACAGATGTGTGTGTGTGTGAGTGAATGAATGTGTTTGAATGAAACATGGTCCTCGATTCCTGACTGAACCAAAACAGATTCCCAACTCCTGTGAATACGCTAACACACCCAAAGATGGAAGACCTCAGTCGACAGCCGACGAAACAGCGGCATCACCTCCTTCTTTACCGTTAAACTACTAATGCCATCCTGGTATGTGGAACTAATGAGAAGATGTGTTGATTTCCTAAAAAAAAGAAGAAAAGACTGAACATGGGTGACTAAAAGTGTTGTTCCTGCACTATATATATATATACACATATATATACTACGGTTTGAGTGTCCACTCACTCCTGAGGCCTGTGTACACGAGCGCACAGGTCGGTCATCGTAAAGAAGAAGTCGACACTCGAGTGACGCCTTGTGTTTCGTTGTGATGGCGATACTAATCAGAGGTTGGGGTTGGATGTTCTGTAACGAGTGAATCTGCAGAGCTGGCTTTAGTTGAAACACTTTTTTCCCCCCCAGGAGATTTCAAAATAAAAGCCACCACAGGAAGTTCAGTTGATTTCTAACTTTTATTCCAAACATGGCCCAAACCAAATAGGTTAACTCTGTTTACTTTTTTTGTTTGTGTAATATTTATTATGCCTGCTATGTTTTATATATAAGATATTGTTTATATTGTTTGCTTCCATGATTTGTACATTTTTTTGGGTGTAGTCTTAATAATTTCATGTGCTATGAACCAAAATCATGTGTTTCCTCTTTCAGGAATGACTTTAAAGTGTCTTACAAAATAAAAACGCTGAAATACTTAAAACACAATCCCTCTTTTTTTTTTTTTTTAATGGTTTAATCCATTGTGATGGAGCGATTTCCAGGCTGTGTGGCATTTTAAAAAACAACATGAACTCTCTCGCTCTCTCTCTCTCGTGTTTTAACGCAGACAGACAGCAGAATGTGTTTTGGGGAAGTGAAGAAGAATTACAGCAGAGAGGTCGTGACCGTGTGTGGCGGTAACTCGTTGCGTCATCTTTATTTTTTATATCATGACGGTAAGCCGAAACCGAGGGAGGGCGTGTGAAATGAGGACAGATTCATACTGGAAGAGAAGTACTGAGAGTTCATATCTTTGGATTATTATATACTGTTATTATTGAACGTGTAAGCAGCTATTTAATGTTTTAAATGGAACAACTATATATTGCTGGGTATAAATGATTGTTTTGACCATGTTCTACATCATCTTTCAGGACTGTAGGAGTATAAAATAGTACTTTTTTTTACCTCACTACATTTGTCTCACTAGTTACTTTACAGTTTTAAAACAAACATTAGATCAGCTGATGAAATTAATAATTATCCAACAGTGTGATGCTGCTTTGGTGGAGACTAACATTAAACTGCTGCTCACATAATCAAATAATATGATCTGTAATCATTTACTCAAGTACTTCAACTTCAGTACAGTTTTGTGGTACTTGTACCTTACTTGGATATTTCCATTTTATGCTACTTTGCTCACTACAGTTTTTTACCGCACTACATTTATGTGACGTTAGTTACTTTGCAGATTTAGATTAGATATTAATTGAATATATAATCAAGTAATATATGATGATGTATTATTATTATTAAGCTGCCTCACTCTATACAGTATAAAGTAGTTGAAATTATCACCTCCTTGTTCACTTTACACTTTATTACAGCGTAATTAGTATTACACAATTATATTTCAGTGATATGAGACATTCTGCATAATGTACTTTAAGTATATTATGATGTCAGTACTCATGCACTTTTTCCACAACTATAAATAACATCGCAGTCAAAGAGGCCCTTGAATCTACACAAGACTACTTCTATACAGATGCTGAACATTTATTTGTAATGAAGTTGTACTGATTTAAAATATATACGGAATATACACGAGTAAAAGTCCTGCATTCAACGTTTTACTTACAATATGAGCAGCAAAATGTACTTAAAAGTATCAGAGGTTAAAGTACTACTTCATGCAGAATTACCCCTTCCAGAGTGGCACACTGTCATATATATTACTGCACTACTGTTACTCAAAGTGGACATCATTATTTACAGTATTTTACAGACTGTAGCACAGTGAATCTATAGAAATTCATATTATTGAAACTATAGGAATCAAAGGGTTAGTAGTTTCCCTCTGAAATATAGAAGAGCTGAAGTATAAAGTACCTGAAAATTGTATTTAAGTACAGTTATTGAGTACATTTACAGTAACACACCAGTTTAGCTCTAAAACTAACCACACGTTCGATAGCATTACATCTCTTATGAAGACATATTTCACATCATTACAGCTGTGTTTTCATACACAAGCCTCCACTTAAGGAGCACTTCAAATGTTTTCACATCTGCATACAGCGACGCTATAAAACATTTATTAAATGTTTATATGCTGCTTATGAACGCTCAATAAGTGGGCTGAAGTACATCTCTGTTTGAAAGCACTCATGGCAGAATTATTTAGGGTTACTTGGAGTTAAACGACATTCATCTGTTCAGTTTTCATTTCTGGGAACTCAGTCAGATCACATATCTTATCCAGCTGTCTGTCTGGTCCGACCGTCTGCTTCTGGTTGCCAGAAAGTTCAGACGAGCTCAAACGTGACCCGCCTCGATGACAAAAGTTGATGACACACACACACACACACTGCAGGACAGAGCTGGGGCCTGATGGCCCGCAGTAACATCATGGCCAAGGTGTATTTACAGGTGATTATATCAGCTAATCGGTGGATTACAGCATGTTGAGGCCACACAAGCCTCTAAGCTGCAGAGAAAAGACAGTGCGGCCCTGTGGGATTTTCTGTTTAATCTGGTCCCAGAATACAGAAGCCCCCCCTCCCGCTCTCACATCTGGCCCGCCGGGATTTACTCATGTAATCCTTCATTTTTAAAACAATTTTATTATGCTTTATCGCTGATACGCTGGACTTTAATTATTAAAATGCAGCTTTCTATTTTAGAAATGAAGTAATTACACGTCCTCGTCATATTAGCCTTTGATAAGTAAGTAATGAGGTTGTGCCACAGTCATGATGGCTGCAGACCAGCTGTATATGATAATAATGCATCCCACATGGTTCCTATTTAATGCATTTCACCACTCTTTGCCTTGTCACGGACAGACTGTGAAACAAAGCTCTGAATACGCTCACGAAAAAGCTGAATTCTGCTTGTAAGAGTCGTGAATTTTGCAAAATGTTCACTCTTTGCAGCCTCTGTTTTGTTTGCGTGTACGTCATGTTCCGTGCACGGTCTGTTGGAAATGTACACTGCATCGCTGCAGCTGGGGGGGGAGGCGGACGGGTTAACACCACCTGCTGTGGCAGATGTCAAAAACCATGCTGTAAAAAATGTCCGATTAACACAAAGGGGCACTTTGGCAAATCCTGATTATAGGAGCACTTTCATTTATTAAACTCTGCCAATCCCCTGTACTCTTTTATTGAGCGGTGGTGGAGGGGGATTAAAACCAGGTAGACACCATTGTCTGTCTAAACAATCCCCTCTTTAAGCTCGAGCTGTTTCCTGGTGCGCTGGACAGGCCTGACGGGAACGGCTGGCCGGACGCCTGCCTGTAATCTCAGTAGGGGCTTATAGGTCACTACAACCACTACACATTCCCATTCATCAACACCATCCCCTTTAGAGGGACGAGGTGATTGGATTTAGGACAAGACAACAGCGAACTAAAGCGCGTTTACAAGAGCTGTGCTGTGAAAAAGGCCCGTGGACGAGTGGCAGCCATATGGAATGGATAACCCTGCGAACATCTGCCCTCGATAGGCCGCTTCCTTTGACCTTCACAATGGCGCGCAGGAACATCTGGCACTTTTCTGCCATCGTGGAGCCTGAAAACAACATTTAGCACACGAGAAGCTGCAGATATCTACACGAGAGGTCAGCGTTCCCAACAGGTTTCACATGAACTGGTGAAGATTGTATGAAAGGAAGCGAGCGGTGTTGCAGTCAAGTCAAGACCGAGACCAGAGTGCACTGAAACTGAGACAAGACCAAGCTTTTGAAGGTTTGAGGACCAAGTCAAGACCAAGACCAGACAATCTATGGCCTACTTAGGTAGCCAACATTCTCCAAATGTCTTCGGGTGACTCTCAGCCTTCTCAGTCAGCGTACTAACGTATATAACCGCCGCTGTGTGTTCTCTTTTGGACGCTGTTTTCCAGACAAATCAAAAGATTTTACTAGAGAAGCTCTGTCTGATGTCCAGGGCCGCTTCTATATGTTTGGGGGCGAGAGAGGAAGAGATTCTTTGACCTTTCCAGATGATCTGTGGCGATGCAACAGTCTGTTCGAGTACATTCATAAATTCAACAGATGCAGCTGAAATGCTCCTGAAAAATGTTTATGGTAAACTAAAACAGAACAGACCAGCCTCCATATTAATGTGCAAACAATAAAAAACTAGTAAGAATAAAACTGATGTTTCAGGTACTTAGAAACTTTCAGATGTAACACTGCAAGTCTGACATTTTAGAGCCCTGCACAAGATCAACAGAAATCAGCAGAAGATCTCATCTATTACTATTTTGATGCCCTGATGCAATTGTTAACGGTGCCTAACGTTATCCTCCTCGCTTCAGGCGAGTTAGAAATGAGTCGAGTTTTAACTCCAGTCACAGTAATGATGCCGCAAATAGATAAATACATCAGTCTGGTGCACTTTCATCAGAAACACACTGGTTTTAAAGGACACGACAAAAAGTCCTCCAGATTTCCATTTATACATTTTCAAATATTAAATACTATGTACACTACAGCTCGGCTGAATACTTCGGTTAACATTAGCCTTGTTATTTGTCAGCGCTCTCTGGTGGACGAACTATTTAATGGAGTCACTGTTTCCAACCTCACAACCTAGTTTGTTCTTATGACATACCAGTCGACCAACACAGATCTAGATCAGATTTATCTGTGCTGCTGCATTTTAACAACTGAAGTGACCCTTTAAGGTTTACCCAGCCTTTCATTAACTAATTTTATTTACAAATATCATAATTGGGTACAAATATTAAGGTACTTTCTTTAGTATTTCCATTTAATGCCAGTTTACACTTTTACCTGACAGGTGTGACGACCAGTTACTCTTCAGGTTTAAGTTTAAAAAACAAACAAACAAATCCAAGACGACCCCACAGAACAACTTCGCCATTCTCTACAAGACGGGAAAAGTCCAGTCTCACACTAATGTTAATGACAGCCGAGTCTGCAGTCAACCCGGCCTGGACCGCTGCAGTAACAGCACACACTGTTGCACAAAGACGCCTCCATCAGTGCTGGAGTGGACAACACAGGGCCCAAGTCTATAAGCTTTCTTCTGCTGCAAGGGACAAGCGAGTATCAGAGATGTCCATCTCACAAATCACATCATAACTTCATTTTAATAAGTCGAGGTCCAACAGAACTTTTCTCCTTTCCTGCCTCATTAAATCATCTCATGACTGCTCAGATTCATCCCGTGAATCTCAGGAACCATCGGACCGATCAACCAGACCGGATCTAAACGGATGGATGGATGTATCAGCAGCCTTTTGTGGTAATAAATGATAATGAATCAGTCAAAACAGCCAATTTCCTGCAGAATAAAACTTTTGAGGTTAACTCGCAATGAAAGATCTTTACCTTTTCACCTTGGTGCCTTACTGGGTCCACCACAGGTCTGTTTGGGTGAATCACGCTCGCCACACCATCCTGACAGTGGCAGAAAGTGTAATGTATTGCCAGCTGCTCTCTGGCATGAATTCATTCCCACAAGACGTGGCATATGCCAGAGGATCAAATGTCTTTATCCTCGTCAAAGTTGTGTTGTTTTCTAAACTGGAAGAGCATAAGGTCCCACTTTCATGGACAATATAAACTCCTCACCTCAATAATTGTATCAGCTTATAAGAAGCTTACTGTATACTATTGTCTTCTTAGAGCCGCAGCCTAAAAAACACAAAAACACAAAATCACCCATTTCTAAATTAAATGGAAACTCGTTCAAAGAGAAGCTATACCAGAGGAGGAGACGGATTAACGTGTAAGACCGGCACATTTAATATTTACAGCACAATCACACAATTAATCTGACAATGTGTTCTGTGTCTAATACCTGAACTGACTGGCCTTCAAACGTTTCAGCGCTGCTTGCACGGTTGTAGCTGTTTACAGGCTTGTCATCCCATGTTGAATTTTGCACTTTAACCTCCAAAACAGTGTTCACTTCTGAAGGCAGAATGAATTCATGCAGCCTCACTGTGATTTATAGATTTAAAGGTGGACTGGAACACAAAAGATTAGAGGTGATCGCTCCTAAAACTTAAAAAAGGAAGAAAAAGACCCAAAAAAATTGGTCTCCTAGTCTTTATTTGTCTTGTTCAATGCTCAATGCTTTTAGTTTTGTGCTGAAATGTTGACTTTAATTAATCAACAGCTTCCATGAAATTGTATAGTTAACTGTAACTGTAATTGAACCCCTAACATAACATTTTTCTGTTTACATAACTTATACATTTATGTGAAACCTGTTGACAAAATACAATTAATTAAGCAACATGTCATTTTTTGAGTGAACGTTTTTAGATATTCAACTTTACTGACGTGCTGTTCCTAAGGTCATTTAAAACCATGATTAGAACTTTTTGTTTCTCATCATTTTTTGTCTGTTGTTATTCTGTTATACTCTCATATACAAAAAACAGGACATGTCCGCTTTTAATAAAAGGTTGAATGAAACATTTGCAATTCAGCCAGAAACTACATTAACAAGGAGAACTAGTGACAAACTCTATCCTGCTCATCGTCTTCTAGTTGTGGGATGAATCAGATATGACAAAGTGAAGTTTAGTCATTAATCCATGAGTTTTAATGATCGTAAGATACACTGAAGAATACACTGATTGTATACAATGATTATTTACACTCATGTTAATCTGACAATTATTTCTCATTGATCAATGATGTTGGTCGCCAACAGTCCAAAACCAAAAGATGTTCAGCTGATTTCAAAACCACCTGAACGTTGAGTTCTTGACTTGAACTCACCTCAAACCCACATGGATCCTGAACATCTTTTCCTGTGTCACATCAACACACTGATAAAATACGTATAGATGCAAAGATTCAACTTTTTACTCTTTAGTTACTTTTACCAGATTACACATTTCTCACTCTTCCTGTGCAGTGACAACAACATCTCCACTTTGAATTCAGCATGGCGT